>NC_069504.1:561888663-562188663 GCF_027579735.1 Bombina bombina
AATGGGAAAATGTGGATCAGACACTAAACACCCCTAACATGTGCAATACCAACATTACACCTAAGGCAGGGAAGTAAAATTAAAGTAATATAATAGGTAGAAACTAATATAACTAGATAGCAAAATAAGGAACTAGTGAATAAAAAGAAGTCACAAAAGATTCAAATCAAAGTGGGTAATACACGGCTCATATCATGTACCTTATCAACAAATAAAAAATTGTCACAAATATAAAAGTGAGCAATAATAGACACCTGTCATCACAGGTGGTAAGCCGAGAACTTTAAATATACACTTCAAAACTATACAGGTGTTGGCTATTGAAGAATGAACAAACATACTAGAAAACCAGGACATCAGGCAGAACAGACCCCAAATCTAAACTAGACGCTGTGGTGGCATACATCAAAACTGAGCTTTGAACAACTGTGAGGCTCAAAGCCACAAAAGAAACAAAGGTGACACAGGTAAGTACATACAAAAGAATACAAAGGAATCCTATCCACACATACAGAGGATAGAACTAGCAAGCACCCATCCACCAGATCAAAGGACACAGACACATATGTCAGATTGAAAATTAAATGGATCGGGACTCTCACGAGTGGAGAAAATGGATCAGGACCCCCACAAATGAAAAGGCTGGTGAATAGTGCGCTGGAGTATAACTCTCAAGGATTATGTCCATAGACTTTTCTTCTGGTCACTACAAGAAGCAGTGCCAATCTACCACCGTATTAAGTCCACTGGGTTGCGTTGTCTTCAGGCGATGGATCCATCTTGCTTCTGTTTGTAATAAAATCGTGTTACGATCACCTCCTTGTCTCAATGGGGGAATATGATCAATCAGAATGAAACGTAAGTCATTCACTGTATGGCCAGCTTCAACAAAGTGCCTGGCCACCGGTTGATCACTTTTATGATTCTTCAATGCTATCCTGATGGCCGACCTGTGATTGGCAAACCTTGTCCTGGCGTCATCTGTCGTTTTTCCGACATAAAAGCGCCCGCAGCAACAGTTCAAAAGATAAACCACATGTGTTGTCGTACACGTGATAAAGTGCCTGATCTTAAATCTCTTGTTCGTGTGGGGGTGGGCAAATGTTGAACCCGTCAACATAGAACTGCAGGTTGTGCAGCCAGTGCACCTATAGCAGCCGTTCTTCTTCTTCCTTTGTAGCCAGTTGGATGGAGTGTAGCAATGGGCTGGATCAGTAATCATTAGAGCATCTTTCAGGTTCCTATTACGCTTGTATCCCACTCTGGGATGTTCCCACTCTTCAAATGGGAGGGAAGGATCGCTCTTGATGATATGCCAATATTGGTTAAGGCTATTGCCTAACTCCCTCATAGACGGACTGTATGTGGTAGTGAAGGTGAGTCTTTTGGTGTCGCTTCGAGGTGTCGTTTGTTTCCCAGGTTCCACATTCGTGACTTCTTGCATATTCTTCTTGATTAGTTGAGGATTATAACCTCTCTGTTTGAATTTCTCCGCCATCGCTGTGAGTTGGGTTGACATCAATGCAGGTTCACTGTTATTTCTTACTACCCTAAGAAGTTGGGCTTTAGGAATATTTAAAGTTCTCGGCTTACCACCTGTGATGACAGGTGTCTATTATTGCTCACTTTTATATTTGTGACAATTTTTTATTTGTTGATAAGGTACATGATATGAGCCGTGTATTACCCACTTTGATTTGAATCTTTTGTGACTTCTTTTTATTCACTAGTTCCTTATTTTGCTATCTAGTTATATTAGTTTCTACCTATTATATTACTTTAATTTTACTTCCCTGCCTTAGGTGTAATGTTGGTATTGCACATGTTAGGGGTGTTTAGTGTCTGATCCACATTTTCCCATTGGTATATTGGCTGGAGACCCAGGACCTCTTGTTACCGTTTGGTTATGAGTTTTACCTAACAGACTAAAACTTATCCTGTGTGGCGGTGTGATTTGTACTCTCCCTGCATATACTTAGGTCACCTCTCCCTGTACTCGCAGTGGATATTGCGCTCTATAGCCTGATAGTGGCTACTGCGCTCCACAGTCTGACTATGCGCCCTCAGTGTGCAACGCTCTAGTCGTTGCCTTGGTGACATGACGTCACTACTCGCCCCCTCCACTTCCGGTTTTCGCCATGACCGGTCCTGGCGGATTTTCTTTCTGAGCGTGTGAGTTAAACCTTTTTTCTATGCATAGTTATAGATGCACAATTACTTATTAGCAATGTCTTGTTCCCTCATCTTCCATGGCACTGTGTTGTGTATGCATCCCTCTTTGCTTTAGAACTTTGAGACTGTGAGTTTGTTAGTGTGTGCTAGTTTGTGTTTCTTTCTATGACGCAGGTTCCCATATACAGTTTTTAATGAGATATGCGCGAGTGTGTTCATAACACATAGTATTTAGAATTCTATATTCCATAGTTGCCAGATATAGGTATATATTCTTTAATATACTTCTTTATTACACTTTTTAATTATGGTTACTGTTTCACATGACTTAGTGCTTTACACTATAATACTTAATCACTTGATCAATCAATTTTGAATTTTTCAGCAATAATTGTTTTGTTTAACAACACATGTAATTTGATTGTGTGGTAGCTATGACTACCATTTTTGGCGTTTTTTGTCCTAATTGGGGGGAGGGGTCACTATTTTGGTTGTCTTTTTAAACTGCTTGTATTGTCATTTCACTTTTGTCTGAGGAAGGGGATACTCCATCTCCGAAACGTCACATTAAATTTTGATACTTTGAAAAAGTCCAGTGAGTGCAAGTTTCTTGCCACATATATCTATTATCCACTAGCACCCTGGTTGCAGAAGTTTTGAAGTGAGAGTGCTCATCTTGGCTTTATATATATATATATATATATATATATATATACATACATACATACACACCTTGTCCTCTTTTTATTAAAATTCTTGTGCACACAAGTCTACTGCTGCCATATTTTTTAATAGCATAAATGTATAGTTACAGAAGCTATCAAATTAAAATTTGACACACACACATATATATATATATATATATATATATATATATATATATATAACAAATGTAATCGTATATTTTATTAACCTCTATTCAACCTAATAAAAATGTAATAGTGCATGCCTGAGAATACAAGACAGTGTGTTTTTTAGGGGTATTGTATTACTTTCTAACTTTCTATCAGATGCATCAGTTTACTAGTAATTTCCATTCATCTTGGTTTAGTTAAAGGGCCACTGGCAAATGTATTAGAACAGCAATATAGTGAAACAATGAACCGTAGCATTCTAATAATCCTCTGTTCAGCTTTATAAGGCTAACAATAACAGTAAAATGGATGCTGGGTCATGTGATCTGAGTGCTAAGCTCTCATACTGCAAGTTAATCATGTCTGCACTTGTCAGCTCAGTCTCACAGCTGCTGTACTCTCTAACAGAAAAGGCTCATGAATTTCTGTATGTTGTTCATGTTTTAGCTCCTCTTTCACTAAATTAATCAACTGTGTTCTGAGGGTACTTTTTTAAACATGTGAGGTTTGGAAGTAACCTGTCAATATGAATTTAAAAAATGGACATATAAAGAGGAGACATTGTACCATTAAGCCTTTCACTATATTGTTGCAATCCATCTGTCTATATCCCTTTAAATGATAACATAGTTTAACATTTATTCCAGTACTAATTGTTTTTATGGATTTTCCTGTAGGGAAAGAGTTCTTATGGCACATCTGCAAATGTAATATTGTTGAAGTCATTATAACAGTTTAAATTAATCCTGAGTTACATTTTGGCTTTATCGCAGCAATCTCGAATGGAAGATCGCTTGGATAGACTTGACGATGCTATCCATGTACTACGGAATCATGCAGTGGGACCTTCAACAAGCATGGCTGCTGATATTCACAGTTTACTGGGTGCTGCCCATAATGGGTCCCTTGGAAGTCTGACTGCAAACTATGGAACATCTGGATTAGTAGTGAACAGTCGGCAGACCTCAATGGTAAGATTAGCATATTATTATTATTTTTAATTACCACTATACTAATATATAACCATGCGTGAATAACAAATGTTATGGATTCAACATTTTCAAAATGAAAAATACAACCATAATTCACCGGTACTTACATTCATATTGCAGCCAAGTTGACAAGACTCAAATATATAAATATGATATAAACAAGAAACATTTCAAAACTGAGAGAGGTTTTCCTTTACTAAACTCGCCACTAGAGAGAACTGAGAATAGTTCAGAATTTGGGTGGAATGTGGGAAGGTTAGGAATGGTTTGATTTTAAAGCTCAACAAATGAACTTGTAAGTGATAGTATGTTTATAAGTAATCAGGTTTGCACTGCGAAATACCCCCCATCCTTTACATTACACAACTGCATTTGCAGGTACAGTGGTTTGAGAGAAAAAAACAACATAAAAATCGGACGCTTGCAATGATCCCTACAATCCTGCTATACCCGTGCCCAAAAGCAGAGACTTTGTGTGGAGTATATTTTAGCTTATACACGCATTTTTTCCAGATGTGTAATAATTGGCAGAACATTTTTTTTCTCCTTGAAATACTGTGCAGAGCGATTGAATAGGAAAGGCAGTCAAGAGGGACTGAATTTCAGGCGTTCTGGTCTGGAAAAGCTGTTTATTGTAAATTGGAAGTAGACTTCAATAGCAGATGCTGGCAGAATGCTGTATGAATGTGAATGTTAGTCTGTGCAGACCTAAAATCTTACCTCCCCCCCCCCTTAAAAATAATGAATAGGGTCTGAACACAGCTGCAGTGGAAGCAACATTGGAAAGGAAACATTTTTCAGATTAATCCCAAAGCAGGGTAAAATAATGCATTCCATCTTCATTAAAGGCATGGGAATCTTTCACACAAAAAAGTAAGGTTAAAGGGACATGAAACCCAAAAAAAATTATTTCATGATTCAGATAGGGAATACAATTTTAAACAATTTTCTAATTTACTTCTATTATCTAATCTGTTTTGTTCTCTTGGTATCATTTGTTGAAGGAGCAGCCGTGCACTACTGGTTTCTAACTGAACACATGGGTGAGCCAATGACAATCAGTTTATATATGCAGCCACTAATCAACAGCTAGAACCTAGGTTCTCTGCTGCACATGAACTTTCCTAGATACACATTTCAGCAAAGGATAACAAGAGAAAGAAGCAAATTAAATAATATAAGTAAATTGGAAAGTTGTTTGAAATTGTATTCTCTATCTGAATCATGAAAGAAAATTTTTGGGTTTCATGTCTCTTTAAGTTTCTTTTAGCAATTCTTGCTTTTAGAAGATTTTCTGTATAGTCTGCTCTTTTCTGTGAGCTTCCTTATCTGGATAAATCAGTTTTAAGAGCTAGTTTGTTTTCTTGCCTTAAAGGGACAGTCTAGTCAAAATTAAACTTTCATGTTTCAGATAGAGCATTCAGTTTTAAACAACTTTCCAATTTACTTTTATCATCAAATTTGCTCTATTCTCTTGGTATTCTTTGTTAAAAGCTAAATAGGCTTAGATAGCTTAGTAGGCTTGTATGCTAATTTCTAAGCCCTTGAAGGCTACCTCTTATCTCAGTGCATTTTGACAGTTATTCACAGCTAGATAGCGCTAGTTAATGTGTGCCTATAGATAACATTGTGTGCACTCCTGTGGAGTTATTTATGAGCCAACACTGATTGGCTAAAATGCAAGTCTATCAAAAGAACTGAGATAAGGGGGCAGTCGGCAGAGGCCTAGATACAAAGTAATCACAGAGGTAAAAAGTATATTAATATAACAGTGTTGGTTATGCAAAACTGAGGAATAACAATAAACATTTACAAGTCCCTTTAATGTTGAGATGCAACTCATATGCTGCTTGCAAGTAGTGTAAAAAGCATTTTCTCTGTTGCATGGTGTGTGTGAGGCTTCTAAGAATGAGGGGGGGGGGTTGTATTATTTTAAGTCTAGACAACAGTTTTGCAGTAAGAGTCACATTACTTTTCCCTGCATTAAAATCTGCCGTTTTTGGCCATGTCCACTAGTTTGTGTTATAAAGTGTTCTTTATTTCTTAACTTTATCTGGCCTTTTCAGTATAACGCTGACAAATAATAGGAGGAGGTTTGTGGGTTCTTTAATAAATTATTCTCCTGCTATGGAGAGACAAGACCATTAAACAGGTTTGTTTTTTTCCACATGTTAATAGCTTTCAGATACAATTACAAAGGGCATAGTGACAACATTAAAAGGCTAAAAATGGATGATAAAAACAAACATATCATGTTTTCTTCATACTTTAACACGGAAGCAATGCACACACTGTAGGAGTTTAACTGTGTTTTTGGATTTATACAAACGTTATTAAATGATTTTAAACTTTTACTTAGCATTTTGGAGTATTTCACTACCCAGTGTAAAAAGGTAATTAGGATTTGAATGTAGCTAGATGGGTAGTTTTCTTTTTATGTTTAACAAGATAACACCAGGAAGAAGAAAAAATTCAGGGTACAATGTAGTCTGTATTGATAAGAATGAGAAACTTCTGCTATCGACTTCCAGTATTATTTGTTTTTCAGTATTCATGGTTAACATTACACTTTTTCATTGTCAATTTTATAAAACACTATTGAAATGTAGTAAAAAAAACCTATAAATTACGTTGACAAAAAGTAGTCACTTGTTTTCAGATTATAAAACTAAGCAGGCATCTGGCTAGATTTATTACAATCTATGAGGGCATAGAAAATGGAAGACTGTATGGATATGTAATCATTGCATAATGACTACGTTGTTCACATTCTGTAAATTTACTCCTTCTTGTTCATTTTTCTTTATAGTTCTTGAGTTAAATTGTATAAATACATATGTAGTTCAGACACAGTAAATAGGAGTGTTTATCAAAATGTGTAACATCCCCTCTGAGGCATCAGATTTAGTTTAAATTGGACGTATAATGTTTTCTTGTTGAAGTCCAGATTAATGTACCAAAAAAAAGTGTCAGTCTCCTAAGGCATACATCATTTTTTGTAATTGCAGGAATGCAGCTGCGTCTTTTTGATTCAGTAATGTGTAAGATTAAAAAAAAGTAGAGAGAGTAAAAAAATACCTGTTGAATAACCATTTCTTTGACATTGAATCTTAAAGGAACAGTGTACTGTCTAATTGAAAATGATCATTATAATACAAATTACACCAGGAGTATAAATTCTTCTGCAGTATAGGTGGGGATGCAATAGGCAAAAGAGGATATTTCAAATGACAAAACAAAGGTAAAGGAGCTATTTGTAATCAATTTAATATACCCCAAAAGGTAAAATGGATAATTGGAACACATGAAAGTGGAGAAAATGTTACCGTACACTGCCCCTTTAAAGACCAATAATTTTATATTTGAAATAATTTGAGGATTCTGCTTCATGTTGGTTTACATGAAAACCCTATTTATAATTTAACATGGTACAGGTACAAAATACAAACTGTTTTAATTAATATTTCTTCTATAAGATACGACGAGTCCACGGATTCATCCTTTACTTGTGGGATATTATCCTCCTGCTAACAGGAAGTGGCAAATAGCACCACAGCAGAGCTGTCTATATAGCTCCTCCCTTGACTCCACCCCCCAGTCATTCTCTGCCTACTCTAAGTAATAGGAAGGGTAAAGTGAAAGAGGTGATAAAATGTTAGTTTTTATTTTCTTCAAGCAAGACTTTTTTTATTTTAAATGGTACCGGTGAGTGCTATTTTTTCTCAGGCAGCAGATGGATGAAGACTTCTGCCTGGAGACTGATGATCTTAGCAGTTGTTACTAAGATCCAGAGCAGTTCCCACAGAATGGCTGAGGAGTACTTTAGAAACTTCAGTGTGAGGAACGGTTTTCATGCTACAAGCATTGAGGTATGTTCAGTCATTTTTTTCTCCAACATAGGTGTGTCCGGTCCACGGCGTCATCCTTACTTGTGGGATATTCTCTTCCCCAACAGGAAATGGCAAAGAGCCCAGCAAAGCTGGTCACATGATCCCTCCTAGGCTCCGCCTACCCCAGTCATTCTCTTTGCCGTTGTACAGGCAACATCTCCACGGAGATGGCTTAGAGTTTTTTAGTGTTTAACTGTAGTTTTTATTATTCAATCAAGAGTTTGTTATTTTAAAATAGTGCTGGTATGTACTATTTACTCAGAAACAGAAAAGAGATGAAGATTTCTGTTTGTATGAGGAAAATGATTTTAGCAACCGTCACTAAAATCCATGGCTGTTCCACACAGGACTGTTGAGAGCAATTAACTTCAGTTGGGGGAACAGTGAGCAGTCTCTTGCTGCTTGAGGTATGACACATTCTAACAAGACGATGTAATGCTGGAAGCTGTCATTTTCCCTATGGGATCCGGTAAGCCATGTTTATTACGATCGTAAATAAGGGCTTCAAAAAGGGCTTATTAAGACTGTAGACTCTTTCTGGGCTAAATCGATTCATTATTAACACATATTTAGCCTTGAGGAATCATTTTATCTGGGTATTTTGATATATAATATCGGCAGGCACTGTTTTTAGACACCTTATTCTTTAGGGGCTTTCCCAAAGCATAGGCAGAGCCTCATTTTCGCGCCGGTGTTGCGCACTTGTTTTTGAGAGGCATGGCATGCAGTCGCATGTGAGAGGAGCTCTGATACTTAGAAAAGACTTTCTGAAGGCGTCATTTGGTATCGTATTCCCCTTGGGGCTTGGTTGGGTCTCAGCAAAGCAGATACCAGGGACTGTAAAGGGGTTAAAGTTAAAAACGGCTCCGGTTCCGTTATTTTAAGAGTTAAAGCTTCCAAATTTGGTGTGCAATACTTTTAAGGCTTTAAGACACTGTGGTGAAAATTTGGTGAATTTTGAACAATTCCTTCATGTTTTTTCGCAATTGCAGTAATAAAGTGTGTTCAGTTTAAAATTTAAAGTGACAGTAACGGTTTTATTTTAAAACGTTTTTTGTACTTTGTTATCAAGTTTATGCCTGTTTAACATGTCTGAACTACCAGATAGACTGTGTTCTGAATGTGGGGAAGCCAGAATTCCTATTCATTTAAATAAATGGGATTTATGTGACAATGACAATGATGCCCAAGATGATTCCTCAAGTGAGGGGAGTAAGCATGGTACTGCATCATTCCCTCCTTCGTCTACACGAGTCTTGCCCACTCAGGAGGCCCCTAGTACATCTAGCGCGCCAATACTCCTTACTATGCAACAATTAACGGCTGTAATGGATAATTCTGTCAAAAACATTTTAGCCAAAATGAACCCTTATCAGCGTAAGCGCGACTGCTCTGTTTTAGATACTGAAGAGCATGACGACGCTGATAATAATATTTCTGAAGGGCCCCTAACCCAGTCTGATGGGGCCAGGGAGGTTTTGTCTGAGGGAGAAATTACTGATTCAGGGAACATTTCTCAACAAGCTGAACCTGATGTGATTGCATTTAAATTTAAGTTGGAACATCTCCGCATTCTGCTTAAGGAGGTATTATCCACTCTGGATGATTGTGACAAGTTGGTCATCCCAGAGAAACTATGTAAAATGGACAAGTTCCTAGAGGTGCCGGGGCCCCCAGAAGCTTTTCCTATACCCAAGCGGGTGGCGGACATTGTTAATAAAGAATGGGAAAGGCCCGGTATTCCTTTCGTCCCTCCCCCCATATTTAAAAAATTGTTTCCTATGGTCGACCCCAGAAAGGACTTATGGCAGACAGTCCCCAAGGTCGAGGGAGCGGTTTCCACTTTAAACAAACGCACCACTATACCCATAGAGGATAGTTGTGCTTTCAAAGATCCTATGGATAAAAAATTAGAAGGTTTGCTTAAAAAGATGTTTGTTCAGCAGGGTTACCTTCTACAACCAATTTCATGCATTGTCCCTGTCGCTACAGCCGCATGTTTCTGGTTCGATGAGCTGATAAAGGCGGTCGATAGGGATTCTTCTCCTTATGAGGAGATTATGGACAGAATCAATGCTCTTAAATTGGCTAATTCTTTCACCCTAGACGCCACTTTGCAATTGGCTAGGTTAGCGGCTAAGAATTCTGGGTTTGCTATTGTGGCGCTCAGAGCGCTTTGGTTGAAATCTTGGTCGGCTGATGCGTCTTCCAAGAACAAGCTACTTAACATTCCTTTCAAGGGGAAAACGCTGTTTGGCCCTGACTTGAAAGAGATTATCTCTGATATCACTGGGGGTAAGGGCCACGCCCTTCCTCAGGATCGGCCCTTCAAGGCAAAAAATAAACCTAATTTTCGTCCCTTTCGTAGAAACGGACCAGCCCAAAGTGCTACGTCCTCTAAGCAAGAGGGTAATACTTCTCAAGCCAAGCCAGCTTGGAGACCAATGCAAGGCTGGAACAAGGGTAAGCAGGCCAAGAAACCTGCCACTGCTACCAAGACAGCATGAAATGTTGGCCCCCGATCCGGGACCGGATCTGGTGGGGGGCAGACTCTCTCTCTTCGCTCAGGCTTGGGCAAGAGATGTTCTGGATCCTTGGGCGCTAGAAATAGTCTCCCAAGGTTATCTTCTGGAATTCAAGGGACTTCCCCCAAGGGGGAGGTTCCACAGGTCTCAGTTGTCTTCAGACCACATAAAAAGACAGGCATTCTTACATTGTGTAGAAGACCTGTTAAAAATGGGAGTGATTCATCCTGTTCCATTAAGAGAACAAGGTATGGGATTCTACTCCAATCTGTTCATAGTTCCCAAAAAAGAGGGAACGTTCAGACCAATCTTAGATCTCAAGATCTTAAACAAGTTTCTCAAGGTTCCATCGTTCAAGATGGAAACCATTCGAACTATTCTTCCTTCCATCCAGGAAGGTCAATTCATGACCACGGTGGATTTAAAGGATGTGTATCTACATATTCCTATCCACAAGGAACATCATCGGTTCCTGAGGTTCGCATTCCTGGACAAACATTACCAGTTCGTGGCGCTTCCTTTCGGATTAGCCACTGCTCCAAGGATTTTCACAAAGGTACTAGGGTCCCTTCTAGCTGTGCTAAGACCAAGGGGCATTGCTGTAGTACCTTACTTGGACGACATTCTAATTCAAGCGTCGTCCCTTCCTCAAGCAAAGGCTCACACGGACATTGTCCTGGCCTTTCTCAGATCTCACGGATGGAAAGTGAACGTGGAAAAGAGTTCTCTATCTCCGTCAACAAGGGTTCCCTTCTTGGGAACAATAATAGACTCCTTAGAAATGAGGATTTTTCTGACAGAGGCCAGAAAAACAAAACTTCTAGACTCTTGTCGGATACTTCATTCCGTTCCTCTTCCTTCCATAGCTCAGTGCATGGAAGTGATCGGGTTGATGGTAGAGGCAATGGACATAGTTCCTTTTGCGCGCATTCATCTAAGACCATTACAACTGTGCATGCTCAGTCAGTGGAATGGGGACTATACAGACTTGTCTCCGAAGATACAAGTAAATCAGAGGACCAGAGACTCACTCCGTTGGTGGCTGTCCCTGGACAACCTGTCACGAGGGATGACATTCCGCAGACCAGAGTGGGTCATTGTCACGACCGACGCCAGTCTGATGGGCTGGGGCGCGGTCTGGGGATCCCTGAAAGCTCAGGGTCTTTGGTCTCGGGAAGAATCTCTGTTACCGATAAATATTCTGATCCACATCCCAGGAGTGGAAAATTGGGAAGCGGATTTTCTGAGTCGTCAGACATTGCATCCGGGGGAGTGGGAACTCCATCCGGAAATCTTTGCCCAAGTCACTCAGCTGTTGGGCATTCCAGACATGGATCTGATGGCCTCTCGTCAGAACTGCAAAGTTCCTTGCTACGGGTCCAGATCCAGGGATCCCAAGGCGGCTCTAGTGGATGCACTAGTAGCACCTTGGACCTTCAAACTAGCTTATGTGTTCCCGCCGTTTCCTCTCATCCCCAGGCTGGTAGCCAGGATCAATCAGGAGAGGGCGTCGGTGATCTGGCCACGCAGGACTTGGTATGCAGATCTGGTGAATATGTCATCGGCTCCACCTTGGAAGCTACCTTTGAGACGAGACCTTCTTGTTCAGGGTCCGTTCGAACATCCGAATCTGGTTTCACTCCAGCTGACTGCTTGGAGATTGAACGCTTGATCTTATCGAAGCGAGGGTTCTCAGATTCTGTTATCGATACTCTTGTTCAGGCCAGAAAGCCTGTAACTAGAAAGATTTACCACAAAATTTGGATAAAATATATCTGTTGGTGTGAATCTAAAGGATTCCCTTGGGACAAGGTTAAGATTCCTAGGATTCTATCCTTCCTTCAAGAAGGATTGGAAAAAGGATTATCTGCAAGTTCCCTGAAGGGACAGATTTCTGCCTTGTCTGTGTTACTTCACAAAAAGCTGGCCGCTGTGCCAGATGTTCAAGCCTTTGTTCAGGCTCTGGTTAGAATTAAGCCTGTTTACAAACCTTTGACTCCTCCTTGGAGTCTCAATTTAGTTCTTTCAGTTCTTCAGGGGGTTCCGTTTGAACCCTTACATTCCGTTGATATTAAGTTATTATCTTGGAAAGTTTTGTTTTTAGTTGCAATTTCTTCTGCTAGAAGAGTTTCAGAATTATCTGCTCTGCAGTGTTCTCCTCCTTATCTGGTGTTCCATGCAGATAAGGTGGTTTTACGTACTAAACCTGGTTTTCTTCCAAAAGTTGTTTCTAACAAAAACATTAACCAGGAGATTATCGTACCTTCTCTGTGTCCGAAACCAGTTTCAAAGAAGGAACGTTTGCTGCACAATTTGGATGTTGTTCGCGCTCTAAAATTCTATTTAGATGCTACAAAGGATTTTAGACAAACATCTTCCTTGTTTGTTGTTTATTCCGGTAAAAGGAGAGGTCAAAAAGCAACTTCTACCTCTCTCTCTTTTTGGATTAAAAGCATCATCAGATTGGCTTACGAGACTGCCGGGCGGCAGCCTCCCGAAAGAATCACAGCTCATTCCACTAGGGCTGTGGCTTCCACATGGTCCTTCAAGAACGAGGCTTCTGTTGATCAGATATGTAGGGCAGCGACTTGGTCTTCACTGCACACTTTTACCAAATTTTACAAGTTTGATACTTTTGCTTCTTCTGAGGCTATTTTTGGGAGAAAGGTTTTGCAAGCCGTGGTGCCTTCCATTTAGGTGACCTGATTTGCTCCCTCCCTTCATCCGTGTCCTAAAGCTTTGGTATTGGTTCCCACAAGTAAGGATGACGCCGTGGACCGGACACACCTATGTTGGAGAAAACAGAATTTATGTTTACCTGATAAATTACTTTCTCCAACGGTGTGTCCGGTCCACGGCCCGCCCTGGTTTTTTTAATCAGGTCTGATAATTTATTTTCTTTAACTACAGTCACCACGGTACCATATGGTTTCTCCTATGCAAATATTCCTCCTTAACGTCGGTCGAATGACTGGGGTAGGCGGAGCCTAGGAGGGATCATGTGACCAGCTTTGCTGGGCTCTTTGCCATTTCCTGTTGGGGAAGAGAATATCCCACAAGTAAGGATGACGCCGTGGACCGGACACACCGTTGGAGAAAGTAATTTATCAGGTAAACATAAATTCTGTTTTTCTGGAGAGACTGTGTTATTTCAGAATTGGCTGACAGTATCCCCATGAGGGAAAGGGTAAGCAGTAATCCTAATGCATAAGAGAGGGGTATTACTGGACCTGTATATTGGGCTCTAAAAAAATGGTTGACACTGATGATATGAAGTTTGTGGGCAAACATTTATATGTTGGGAGTGAAAGATAACGTTTTTTATGGCAAAGTTTTTTCTTTATTTTATGAATGGAGGGTACATATGGCTTTACTAAATGGGTATATGAACCCACATGGCTAGGTTTTAGACCGCTCTGGTTCGGTTATTTTACTCCGGTGGGCCTTGCAGAGACAGTTTGGGCCTAATCGAAGGGTTAATCCGATTTTGCAGACCCCTGAGGGCAGGTAGGCGCAACAGCAGGGCTGTGGAAAGGTGCAGGGGGTGTTTTTGTTTGCAATTAAAAAATTTTAGCACAACGTTTTTTTGGTCTTAAGGGTTAAGTATTCCTTTCCTTGTGGAGCAAACTTAGCTGACAAGTTGGGATGCATTTATCATAAAATTGTGATCATTTTATCGTTTTAAAGCAGTTTTGGAAAAATTGTATGCTTTTTTTCTCTTAAAGGCGCAGTACCGTTTTTTCAGATTATTTTTTTTCACAAAATAAAGTGTTTTCAAGTCTTTTTGTGGTCATTACTAGCTTGTTTTAACATGTCTGACATTGAGGAAAGCCAATGTTCCATGTGTTTAGAAGCCATTGTGGAACCCCCACTTAAAATGTGTCCCTCATGTACTGAAAGGGTCTTACATTGCAAAGAACATATTTTAGCTGATAAAAGTATGTCTCAGGATGATTCTCAGTCAGAAGAGAATCAGGTTATGCCATCTACTTCTCCCCAAGTGTCACAACCTTTAATGCCCGCCCAAGCGACGCCAAGTACTTCTAGTGCGTCTAATTCTTTCACCCTGCAAGATATGGCTGCAGTTATGTCTACTACCCTTACAGAGGTATTATCTAAACTGCCTGGTTTACAGGGTAAGCGCAGTAGGTCCGGTATTAGAGTAAATGCTGAGCCCTCTGATGCTTTATTGGCCATCTCCGATGTACCCTCACAGTGTTCTGATTTGGGGGTGGGGGGATTGCTGTCTGAGGGAGAGCTTTCTGATTCAGGAAAGATGTTTCCTCAAACAGACTCAGATATGACTGCCTTTAAGTTTAAGCTTGAACACCTCCGCTTGTTACTCAGGGAGGTTTTAGCGACTCTGGATGATTCTGACCCTTTTGTAATACCACCAGAGAAATTGTGTAAAATGGATAGATATCTAGAGGTCCCTACTTACACTAATGTTTTTCCAGTCCCTAAGAGGATTTCGGACATTGTTACTAAGGAATGGGATAGACCAGGCATTCCGTTCTCTCCCCCTCCTACTTTTAAGAAAATGTTTCCCATATCTGACACCATTCGGGATTTGTGGCAGACGGTCCCTAAGGTGGAGGGAGCTATTTCTACCCTGGTTAAGCGTACAACTATACCTATTGAGCACAGTTGTGCTTTCAAAGATCCTATGGATACAAAATTAGAGGGTCTTCTAAAGAAATTGTTTATTCATCAGGGTTTTCTTCTACAATCTATAGCGTGCATTGTTCCTGTAACTACTGCAGCTGCTTTTTGGTTTGAGGCTCTAGAGGAGTCTCTTAAAGGGACACTGAACCCAAATTTTTTCTTTTGTAATTCAGAAAGAGCATGCAATTTTAAGCAACTTTCTGATTTACTCCTATTATCAATTTTTCTTCGTTCTCTTGCTATCATTATTTGAAAAAGAAGGCATCTAAGTTTTTGTTTCAGTACTCTGGACAGCACTTTTTTATTGATGGATGAATTTATCCACCAATCAGCAAGGACAACCCAGGTTGTTCACCAAAAATGGGCCGGCATCTAAGCTTACATTCTTGCATTTCAAATAAAGATACCAAGAGAATGAAGAAAATTTGATAATAGGAGTAAATTCGAAATTTGCTTAAAATTTCATTCTCAATCGGAATCACAAAATAAATTTTTTGGGTACAGTGTCCCTTTAAGGTTGAGACCCCATTAGATGATATTTTGGATAGAATTAAGGATCTCAAGCTAGCTAATTCTTTTATTACAGATGCCGCTTTTCAAATGGCTAAATTAGCGGCAAAGAATGCAGGTTTTGCCATTTTAGCACGTAGAGCGTTATGGCTTAAGTCCTGGTCTGCTGATGTGTCATCAAAATCTAAGCTGTTAGCTATTCCTTTCAAAGGTAAGACCCTATTCGGGCCTGAACTGAAGGAGATCATTTCCGACATTACTGGAGGTAAAGGCCATGCCCTTCCTCAGGACAAGACGAATAAAATGAGGGCCAAACAAAATAATTTTCGTTCCTTTCGAAATTTTAAAGGTGGACCCTCTACTTCCTCCTCTGCCACAAAGCAGGAGGGGAATTTTGCTCAATCCAAGTCAGTCTGGCGACCTAACCAGACCTGGAATAAAGGTAAACAGGCCAAGAAGCCTGCTGCTGCTACCAAGACAGCATGAAGGGGCAGCCCCCGATCCGGGACCGGATCTAGTATGGGGCAGACTTTCTCTCTTCGCTCAGGCTTGGGCAAGAGACGTTCAGGATTCCTGGGCATTAGAAATCGTGACCCAGGGGTATCGTCTAGAATTCAAATATTCTTTCCCAATGGGGAGTTTTCATCTTTCACGTTTGTCTGTAAACCAGACAAAAAAAGAGGCTGTGTAGAAGACCTATATACCATGGGTGTAATCTGCCCATTTCCAAAAGTAGAACAGGGGCAGGGGTTTTACTCCAATCTGTTTGTGGTTCCCAAAAAAGAGGGAACCTTCAGACCGATTTTAGATCTCAAAACTCTAATCAAATTTCTCAGAGTCCCATCCTAAAAGATGGAGACCATTCGGACAATTTTACCAATGATCTAGGAGGGTCAATATATGACCACCGTGGATTTGAAGGATGCATATCTTCACATTCCTATCCACAAAGATCATCACCAGTTCCTCAGGTTCGCCTTCCTGGACAAACATTACCAGTTTGTGGCCCTTCCTTTCGGGTTGGCCACAGCTCCCAGAATTTTCACAAAGGTGCTAGGGTCCCTTCTGGCGGTTCTAAGGCCGCGGGGCATAGCAGTGGCGCCCTATCTGATTCAGGCGTCAACTTACCATCTAACCAAATCTCACACGGACATCGTGTTGGCTTTTCTAAGATCTCATGGGTGGAAGGTGAACATAAAGAAGAGTTCACTTGTCCCTCTCACAAGAGTTCCATTCCTAGGAACTCTGATAGACTCGGTAGACATGAAATTTTTTCTGACGGAGATCAGAAAATCAAAGATCTTAACCATTTGCCAGGCACTTCAGTGTATGGAGGTAATTGGACTAATGGTAGCGGCAATGGACATAGTTCCGTTTGCTCGCTTGCATCTCAGACCACTGCAACTGTGCTTGCTCAGACAGTGAAATGGGGATTATGCGGATTTATATCCGTGGATAAATCTGGATCTAGAGACCAGAGACTCTCTTCTTTGGTGGTTGTCACAGGATCATCTGTCCCAGGGAATGTGTTTCCGCAGGCCAGCATGGGTCATAGTGACGACGGACGCCAGCCTCTTGGGCTGGGGTTCAGTCTGGAATTCCCTGAAGGCTCAGGGTGTGTGGACTCAGGAGGAGGCCCTACTTCCAATAAATATTCTAGAACTGAGAGCGATATTCGAAGCGCCTCAGGCATGGCCTCAGCTGGCTTCGGCCAAATTCATAAGATTCCAGTCGGACAATATCACGACTGTAGCATATATCAATCATCAAGGGGGAACAAAGAGTTCTCTAGCGATGATAGAGGTTTCCAAAATAATTCGATGGGCAGAGATTTACTCTTGCCATCTATCAGCAATCTATATCCCAGGAGTGGAGAACTGGGAAGCGGATTTTCTAAGTCATCAGACTTTTCATCCGGGGGAGGGGGAGCTCCATCCGGAGGGGTTTGCACAATTGATTCATCAATGGGGCACACCAGAATTGGATCTGATGGCATCTCGTCAGAATGCCAAACTTCCTTGTTACGGGTCCAGATCAAGGGATCCTCAGGCAGTACTGATAGATGCTCTAGCAGTACCGTGGTCATTCAACCTGGCTTATGTGTTTCCTCCTTTTCCTCTCCTTCCTCGTCTGATTGCCAGAATCAAACAGGAGAAGGCTTTGGTAATCTTGATAGCACCTGCGTGGCCACGCAGGACTTGGTATGCAGATCTGGTGGAAATGTCATCTCTGCCACCGTGGAAACTGCCACTGAGACAGGACCTTCTCATTCAGGGTCCGTTCCAACATCCAAATCTAGTTTCTCTGCGGCTGACTGCTTGGAGATTGAACGCTTGATTTTATCTAAGCGGGGATTCTCTGAGTCGGTCATTGATACCTTGATTCAGGCTCGAAAGCCTGTCACTAGGAAAATTTATCATAAGATATGGCGTAAATATCTTTATTGGTGCGAATCCAAAGGCTACTCATGGAGTAAGATCAGGATTCCTAGGATTTTGTCCTTTCTCCAAGAAGGATTGGAGAAGGGGTTATCAGCTAGTTCCTTAAAGGGACAGATTTCTGCTTTGTCAGTCTTACTACACAAGCATCTGGCAGATGTCCCAGACGTTCAGTCGTTTTGTCAGGCTTTGATTAGAATTAAGCCTGTGTTTAAACCTGTTGCTCCGCCATGGAGTTTGAATTTAGTTTTAAATGTTCTTCAAGGGGTTCCGTTTGAACCCATGCATTCCATAGATATTAAACTTCTATCTTGGAAAGTTCTGTTTTTAGTAGCTATCTCTTCTGCTCGAAGAGTTTCTGAGCTATCTGCGTTACAATGCGACTCGCCTTATCTTATATTCCATTCTTATAAGGTGGTTTTGCGTACTATACCTGGATTCCTTCCTAAGGTTGTTTCAAATAAGAATATTAATCAGGAAATTGTTGTTCCTTCTCTGTGTCCTAACCCTTCTTCTAAGAAGGAGCGTCTGTTACATAATTTGGACGTGGTTCGTGCCTTGAAGTTTTACTTGCAAGCGACCAAGGATTTCCGTCAAACATCTTCTCTGTTTGTTGTCTATTTTGGAAAACGTAGAGGTCAAAAAGCTACGGCTACCTCTCTTTCTTTTTGGCTGAAAAGCATCATCCATTTGGCATACTAGACTGCTGGACAGCAGCCTCCTGAAAGAATTACAGCTCATTCCACTGGAGGGGTGGCTTCCACATGGGCTTTTAAAAACGATGCTTCTGTTGAACAGATTTGTAAGGCTGCGACGTGGTCTTCACTTCATACCTTTTCCAAATTTTACAAATTTGATACTTTTGCTTCTTCGGAGGCTATTTTTGGGAGAAAAGTTCTTCAAGCAGTGGTGCCTTCTGTTTAGGTATCTGTCTTGTCCCTCCCGTTCATCCGTGTCCTGTAGCTTTGGTATTGTATCCCACAAGTAAAGGATGAATCCGTGGACTCGTCGTATCTTATAGAAGAAAATGAAATTTATGCTTACCTGATAAATTGATTTCTTCTATGATACAAGTCCACGGCCCGCCCTGTCAATTTAAGACAGATTATATTTTTTGGTTTAAAACTTCAGTCACCTCTGCACCTTTTAGTTTCTCCTTTTTCTTCCTATACCTTCGGTCGAATGACTGGGGGGTCGAGTCAAGGGAGGAGCTATATAGACAGCTCTGCTGTGGTGCTCTTTGCCACTTCCTTTTAGCAGGAGAATAATATCCCACAAGTAAAGGATGAATCTGTGGACTCGTCGTATCATAGAAGAAATCAATTTATCAGGTAAGCATAAATTTCCTTCTTTTTTAAAAAATATCATAATAATAATAACTTTCCCCCGTCTGTAATTCACAATCTTCGCTGCCTGGTTTGATTGTTGTGTTCTAAAATGCAAATAATAGTCTATATGTATATAAAACAACAAATATGTACTGTCCTATCTTTCTGATGGTACTATATATAGAAAAGTAATACAAATGATATAAAACAACATTTAGGTTGCATGTAAAAGCTGTATTGTGACATGTAAATATTGCCTAAATGACATAAGATATTGTTGTTTACGATTGGTCCTATCCCCTCAACAAACTGTTCCATTTTAAAGATGCAAATATTCCAAAATCCAAACTGTTGTGAAATCCAAAACCTTTCCTGGTCCCAAGCAGTTTGGATAAAAGGTTTTCGACCTGTTTTGGAATTACAGTTTAGCATATTGCACACACAATCATTAAATGCAGGTGTTTTATAGCTTAGATTTCTCTTGTTTTCTCTGGGGGGGTTTTAAAGATATATTTTATATTAAACTACATAAAATAAACCTGGCTATACAAAATTCCTGACCTGCCAATTGTGAAGTTATCTAATTACACCCACATTCACTGACTTTACATTTTGGCATCACTTCTCCGGACTGAACAAAAAAATGCTGGTTGACTGGAAATATTACAACAGTGCCTAAAAGCAGTTTAAAGCGCAAAGCAGAGTCATTTGTTGTAGGCTGGTTTTGTTTGGGAGAGAGGTATCTTTAATCAGTGTAATGTAGACAAGTGAGGCATTAGTAGTCAGCTGTATGCTAATGAGTGGTACAATTGATACGCTATCTATCCGGCTGAGATTACAGGGCCACTGCAGAGACAGAGATGTTTGTGCACCTGTTGTGTGTGGATATTGCCATCTTATTGATTTTAACCCGTTCAACAGTTAACACTTGTACAATTAGCATACTGCTGTTCATTTCTAGCAGCAGAACAAACTAGAAAGGACAACATTGGCTGTTAGGTTACATTCTTCAGGAAACATGCAAGGGACATTTGCTAGTGGGATCCGGTTACAGATAGGCAGAAAGGAAGTTCTGCTAATTTGATTAAGCTTGGATTGCATGCTTCTGGGAGAGGTGATGTAATGGGAAGACTTTGTTCAACATGTAAATAAAAAATAACACTTCAGAATGGCCATCACTGTTATTTGTAAAGAAATAAATGCTTAACCATAATAATAATATTTGTAGTAATAATAAATAGAAAAAATATTTATATATATATATAAAAAAATCTGGCTTCCACATCCCATACTCTATACATTTGCAATATTAATATAAACGTTAATTTTAAAGGTATATTAAACCCTTTTTTTTTCATTCATGATTCAGAAAGTGCATGTAATTTTAAGCAATTTTCTAATTTAATCCTATTATCAATAACTATTACAAAGTTAAAATGATGATGATGATAATAATAATAATGCTTATTCTTTAATTAGAAGCAGAGATTTTTGGTCTGAAGTGACTTATTCCTGAAATTAAGATAAATAAATTATAGGTAGCCCTTAAAAAGGTTAAACAGCATACCGTGTCTACATAAAAATGTATTATTATACAGAGCATACATACAAATAAATAGAAAAACAAAATTCCTATCAGGTACCTTGAAAAACCAAGTGCCGGCACTAATAGCTCACTACATAGTTCATTAAAGTCCCATGAAATCTTCGATTTGGAGATGAAAGTCCTTTCCTTAATGTCCAGAGATGATAAAATTCAGTGGAAATCAAGTGAAGAGTCCTCTTCTTGGTAAATACAAAGTGAATAGACTTTTCGGGCAGAAACAAAAACAAATACTAGTGCAACTCTGCAAAGTCAATGAAACAAAATCTGAGGATTAAAAATCCTCACCGCATAGTCCAATAGATAGCCTACGCTTTTCGACCTAATTGAGTCTTCATCAAAGCCTATTGCCATAAATATGGAATTTTATTCTAGTTTATGTATTTTCTACTTTTCTTAGCCTTCTCCTTGTTCTACAGCAAATGAATTCAGGAAAAGCAGACGTAGTAACCCTGCCTCTTTAAACCTACATTGACATTATTTTCCTTCCTTATACCTAGGCTTGCATGTAACGGTTTGGTGGGGTAACTGAGCAATGACATTTGGAAATGTGTTGACAATCTGATACAGTAGTTGATCTGTTCCTGCAAATCAATGGAATGTCCTTATATTGTACCTGATGTAGAATGAGAGCAGGTATTGTCGGTCACCCCGGTCTAATAAATCCACCACCTCTAAGGTGGCTGAGAGATTAGGAAGCATTAGACCACTGCTTCTTAAATTGGTGTCACATAAACAAGCCTGCACCAAAAGGGCTTTGAAACTGCAAATGCATACAGATTGTTTGCAATCCAGTGCTTTAATATATCTTGACTCTTTCATACGTGTGACTGTAATGCACAATATCCCTTTTAAACCTGTAATGAGAAAAATAGTTAACATTTTTGAGTTTCCAGAAAATGAATTCTTCATTTCAGAGATCCTTTTAGAGTGTGAATACCAATTTGCTTTAAATTGCATACTTTATTATAGCAAAAGATTTAGCTCTCCAGTAATCTGCATTTTTATACACACATACACCTTTTTCAGATTTTGTGCGATAGTGGTAATGTACCATTCTTGCCTTTTTTATTCAAAACCATTATGTGGTCTCCAATCATCAAGTGACTCTAGGAATACAATTTTTTTTATTTATTTTTTTTTCTGTGAAAATTTTCAATACATGTTGATTTTGTAATGTACTTAATCATGAGCAACTTGAATGAATGGCTTTCATTATGATGATCTAAATGTGAAAAACTGACTTCTGTTTTTGTGTGTTGAAAAGAACAGCTGTACACTGCTTTATATCTCTGGTAACATACCCTTAGATTCTTTGTGTATTTGCATATATTTTAAGAATGATCATTGATTTTATTTCATAGGGCTAAAGTTATATCTTCATGAAGCTCAGAATCACTCTGTATCTAATTCCTTGTTTGTGTTTTGTAGATAGGAAGTCATAGAGAAGAATCAGTAAGCCTGAACAGTGACCACTCGGTTCTGTCTAGTTCAGTTTCCGCTTCAAACACAGAAATCAATCACAAAACACAAGAAAATTACAGAGGTAATGAAAAGGTCTTTAATCTCTTTTTTATGACTGTACGTGGGCGTCATCAGTAGTAATGTTTTTTTAACCCTTTAATATTAAGGTTATTATTTATTTTTTCTAACATCTTAAAGAGTATACCTTAATAGGCTCCAGTGGAAGGATAATTTTAAAGGATGGGAAAGTGTTAAAATCAGTTGTGTTTAACTACAGTCCCCATGGGCTTGCATACAGACAATTTTTTCAGGAGATCTTATTTGATAATCTCATAGTTACAATCTGTTTTACTCATTTTGGATTTTTTTATTTTTTTTTAAACAGCATTATCTGGTGCATTGACAAATCAGGCAATGATACCAGGTCTCATAGAAGTAAAGTCAGAACACAAAGAAAAAGAAGAGAATGTACATGATCCAGTCTCTTCAGATGATATGAAATCAGATGACGAAATGTCCCAAAAAGAAATGAAAACTTCTAGAGGGAGAACAAGGTATTGTAGTTCATTCATTCATATTAAGTAGCGTTTTATTAATTATTTAACCTGCAAAGTAAAGGAAGACAGATCTGAATAATTTTTTTTATGTTTTTAATTCAGTCTGAGTACTTTTCTATGTTTGTACATTGTAAAATCACTAAATGTGTTGCCCTTTTGGTAGTAAAGGAGTTAAGGATATCCCACAACATTATAGGCAAACCAAAGATTTCATTCACTGAGCAGGATAGTGGGGAATTCAACAAATCCCCATGTGGCCTTGCAAACAACTCTAGATGAGCTTAGGTTGTGAAGAGGAAAGCTTTAGCAAGCTGCTGAGATCCCAGTAGGGTTATTAAGAAGACTGCCTGACTACAAGGAAACATAATTAATACATTGTAAATTCTATTAAAAATTTAAATTAGCATTCTCTGAAGTCACCATCTGGACTGGTGTAATCTTGCTTTGCAATTGGTATTATGTACTCAAGTGAATGGCGAAGAGACAGAAGCAGTAGTCATAGATTTGTGACTAAGAGTATTTGTATTTTCTGATCCTGACCATGTTAAACTGTTGCAGAATGAGCATATATTTTGTCATCCATTTTATGAATAACCCAAATATGTCTAATCAGTTTCCAAATATTTAAATAGAAATGTAGATTTTTAAAAAAAAAATTAAATTAGTATAGAATAACATAGAAAGTATGTCCTGGTGCACACACACCCCTTCCCTTTTTTCAAGGAAAGTAAACATTTGCGACATTATTTGTTTTGCTTTCTGCATTTATTTAGCAGTATCAATGAAGATGAGGATTTAAATCCAGAACAAAAACTGGAGAGAGAAAGAGAAAGGCGGATGGCAAATAATGCGAGGGAGCGCTTGCGAGTTCGAGATATCAATGAAGCATTTAAAGAGCTTGGACGAATGTGTCAACTACATCTAAAGAGCGAAAAACCACAGACAAAACTGCTTATTCTTCATCAGGCTGTAGCAGTTATTCTTAATCTAGAACAACAAGTTAGAGGTCAGTGAACTATATTTAAAATATCTAAAATGATAGTATAATAAATATTACTAGCAATGTGCAAGAGTTTCCGGGCTACTTTTCAAAGATGTTTCTTTATTAATAATGTCTTGAGCTATAAACTAAAATAATAAATTGGCTAAGGATGACTATGGGCCTTCTAGCTTCCATTAATGTTCAGTTAACAAAGTTTCCTCTTTTACTGGTTCATTTTCTTTAATGCAATTTTACACATATTTGTATCAGTACCTACTTGTTTTGCTATCTTCAGTGTAAGCATAGTTTGTTGCATTGGACACTTGCAGGCTAACATACATTAATCAATTAGCCCAGACTTTATTGAAATATTAGTTGTTGTTGGGTGGGTTGTCCTACATTTTAACTTATATTCTCAACATGAATTTATACTGTTGTTTACATGTCAAAACAAATGAATCTGACCAGTAAACAAACTACACATTTCACTTTATTTGTTTCAGTTTTATTAGATTTGCTTATGATCAGTTAATCTTGCTGCAACAAGCAATGCTTCTGTTCGAGTCATTAGTACAGATCACCTAACTTCCATCCTTCTCAGTTTCCAGCAGCTAAAATAGGAAACCAGT
Source organism: Bombina bombina (assembly GCF_027579735.1). Classification (NCBI taxonomy): domain Eukaryota; kingdom Metazoa; phylum Chordata; class Amphibia; order Anura; family Bombinatoridae; genus Bombina; species Bombina bombina. The sequence goes on from NC_069504.1 coordinate 561,913,273, forward strand.
GCTTTTAAAGAAACAGTATCATACGATTATATTAAAGGGGTAAAAAAGAAAAGGCGATATTTAGCTTAATTAAAGGACATAGTGGAAACAATATGTCTTATTACTTTTTGTGGCTCATTAACAGAATTTTGCTGTTGAACAGATAGAATCGAATACATTCAATCCTTGTTTTGTTTAATGTGTTTATAATTTAATAGTTTTATAAAATAATTATTTCTCTTTCCATTAAATATACCATAAATTAGTTGTGATGGTCCTAGTGGCTATTGGAAGAGATTGGCTTTCCTTTTTTATTTTAATAACCTTTATTTCTATATATATTTACAGAAAGGAACCTTAATCCAAAAGCAGCCTGCCTTAAACGAAGGGAAGAAGAGAAAGTTTCTGCCGTATCGGCAGAACAATCAACCACACATCCAGGAGCTCATCCTGGACTTACTGATACTACCAACCCTATGGGTCATATGTAAACATCAGCCAGGTGACTACCTTGTGTAGCTGTCTAACTTTCTGTGGTTCTAAGCTAAGATTGAGTTTTGATTTTATCGATCTCCTAGTGTGAATATTGTACAGATGCTTGCAATGGGGTTTCCAGACAAAAAGCTACAGCCAGTCACAAAAATGATTGCTGATAAAGTGTTTTCTGTTTTTTTCTTCTTAAATGGAAAGAGTCCACAGCTTCATTACTTTTGGGAAATAAGAACCTGGCCACCAGGAGGAGGCAAATACACCCCAACCATATGCTTAAATACTCCTCCCACTCCCCTCATCCACCAGTCATTCTTTGCCTTTCGTCCTAGGAGGTTGGCAGAGAAGTGTCAGAATTTTTAAAATTTTGGGTTTTGTCTCTTAAGGAGGGTAGTACTCTTCGGCATGGGACAGGAGTTTTAAGTAGTCCTGTCAGTCTCTCAGTGAGGGCTTGGATGAAAGTTAGAGTCCGAATATGCAGGGAGAGTCTTTCTGCGAAACCATCCTGACTCATATTAACAGCTCCTCAAGCAATCGGCGTTGTTGAACTTCGCTCCGCTGCCTGCTTTCTTCTCTCAAGTCCATTGCGGAGGCGATTCTACTATTCGTCTACTATTCGTCACACTTGAAAGGCTGTGTTCCTGTTCCACGGCGTAGATTCCGGTAAGATTGTTTCATTTTACTTTATCGTCAATGTACTGTTATTTGAATGTTTTCCCGAGAGGTTACACACCTTTGCGGGTCTAACTATATGAGATAAGGGTCTCAGTGAGTCTCTGTTATTATCTTGGAATCAAGGGTTAATATCTCCTGAGGGGGTTATTGAACAGGGGGGTTTATAATCATGTTTATGTGATTCAACCTGCTTATGTGTGATGTTTATGGGCTCGTGGTGGGAACTTTGAGGACTTTGGAAGTGATGCAGCATTTTGGTTGAGTGCGCTTTTTTGGGCTATTCCGTTCACCTTGTGTTCGGCGTGGTTCCGTTCCCTATTTCCGCATTCCTGACCATGTGGTGAAGGAAATATTCTAGTCCGCAGGGGTCTGGTCATAGGAGGTGGTGAGTGCCCCAGCCATTGTGGGTGTCAGGTGCCGTTTTTTTGTTTTCATACTTTAGTCCATATTGATTTTTTTCTCTATCCAGTTATGGAGGCTTCTGATGCTGAGACTGTGCCCATTTCAGATTCAGTTATGGAGGATTCTGATACCGAGACTATTTTGATTGCAGATTCTGTGTCTGGTGATGAATCCGGATTGGCATTGTTGACACATGTCAACCAGTTTTGTTCCATATGCCATTTCAGAGCGCCTGGTTCCTCAGGCTCGGGGAATCAAGGGACTGCTGAGCCAGCCACCTCTGGGGGTCCTGTCCTCCGAGAGGCGAGTGCCCTATCAATTCATACTTCGACACATGCGGGTAACCCAGTTTCTGATTCCTCCATGCAGGGTGGCGTGTTCCCCCCAGAGGTTTCGCTTCCACATAATGTTGCCGATTGTTCGTCTGCAGAGTCCAGACGTTTCTTTGAGAATGTGCTTGTGCCCTTTTGTCCCGGGCCTTCTGCCTTGGGGAGGGCCTCTACAGTTCCCCACGGGTGTAACTGTCCCTGAGTGTTGTGCCTTTCATTACAGGATTGCACACCTTTGCGTATTGCTCAGACACGTTTTTCAGTTATTGAATGATCCTATCTTTATCAGATGCAGGAATTTTCAGTCTGCTAATTCGAATGGTGCTAAAGCTGAATCATAGGTGGGCGATTATCTTAATTGAGGTATACGGATAAAAAATGATATGTTTTATTAATAAAAAAGGGAAATTATCTTATTTAAAAACATACAGATAAAACATGTAAATATAACATGTAAAACATGTAAATATAAAAGTGTATTTAGGTTAGTAAATGTAGTGAGTTAGTATATGCCTTTAGTGGTAGAAATAGCATGCAATATTACATCCATATATTCAAAGGGCTATTTTGCTAAACTACTATAAGGGTTAAAAAAGCACGCAGTTTAAATTAAAATAAAAAGCAAATGGTTAGTGTAGCAAAACCCAAACAGTTTTGAACATAAACAGATCAGGCGTAAACAGGCATAATTAGCAACGGTAAATGTCCCAAAAAACCAAAACCATTAAACAAACAACGGTAAAGTTCAGTAAATAGTATTGCAAGATCGAAATAATCTCTTTTCCCCTTTTTCTCATATGAGTTGCCCACAGGTATCCAGTATATCGAAAATTGTATATAGGGACAATCAAAGTTCTTTTCCGACAGAGAGTTAGCACCTTAATTTCACAGGTGGAACCAGAACTCTGCAGCTAGAGAAAAAACTTTCACAGAAATATACGGATAATTTTATATTTACAGATGTCTATCCAAACTTACAGTTTAGAATCTCTGTTAACAGCTCTCTGTATGAAGATCTTTAGCGTCAGGTCTCAATGCAGACCGCAGATCACTTGTCAGCTCCGAACACTGAAATCCAGGTGATGGAAATGGTTTGATGATGCAGACTACGGTGGCCTCTCTGGACCAAAAAACAAAGCTTAACAGCTCTCTGTATGAGGATCTTTAGGGCTCAATGCAGACCGCGGATCACTTGTCAGCTCCAAACACTGGAATCCAGGTGGTGGAAATAGTCTGGTAATGCAGACTAAAAAAACAAAGCAACGCATTTCGGATTAGTCCTTTCTCAAGTTTCTATGAGGATACCCATACAAGGCCTACTTTTATAGCAAGGAGATTTGGGATATTTGTCACCTGCGATATTGCATGATCCTTTCTTCCCAACAGAGTACTTTATTGTCTCTAAGAATTTTGCCAAAAAAAAACGGAAGATGGAGTTATACAATATTTAACCCTTTCATTTGTTATTATATGATAAAGTGTAAGAAAAATATATTTAATACATCGTATTCTATATTAATTTAACATATATGTTAAATACAAAAACGTAAAAATAAACATTAAAAAAACAAAGACAAAGTATAAAACATACTAGCAGTAAAAGATAATAAGTCACGCTAACAACTGAGAAATCCATATAAACCTAACAAGTATTTTACTACAAGTACTTCAAAGAATGCAAATTAGCTAGAAAAAAACACGGAAAGAACAAATAAAGGGGACAAAAAAGCCAGAATAGCCTTCTAAATCTTCAGAAGACGTATAAAAAAAAAATATAAATATATAACATAAAATAGTACTTATTTATGACTCAAAACTGGTACAAAATAAAATAAGATTATTATATTCGATGTACATATATTATGTTAAAAAGGACTCTATTTTGATACTAGAAGAGGACTCAAGAGAAGAGGACGGAAATTTAGATATTCAGAACACATAATATTTGAAACCGAAAGAATATTCTGAATATTAACATACAACACCAATGCAACACCGTACAGGACCCCCCTCTTTTTGGATACTCAAGACGTAAATCAGAGGACCCAAAAAGGTTCTGTATGTGTAGTACACATAGTGTCACTGTGTGACTATTCTTTTAAAAAAGTACCCATTTCAAAATCTAAGTTCATACCTATTGGGGCTAGAGTATTGAGTTCAAAGATCCATTTGGCTTCAGTTCTCAAAAGTACATTTGTTAGATCCCCTCCTCTCCAATTCTTTTGGATTCTATCAATGACAGTATAATACAGATGTTTTAGATTTCCATTATTGCATTTCTTAAAATGTCACGGTGCTGGTAGATCTTTGTTTCTATCATCGTTCATATTTTCGATAGATATAGAATGTGTTCTCGGATACGATCACAAGCTGATCTCTTCGATTCCCCTACATATTGTGCCCCACAACTACATTCCAAAAGATAAATAATGTGTCTATCGGTGCACCTATATGTTCCTTTTATGTTATATTCTTTACCCGAAGCTGAAGATTTAAAAGATTTTTTCTTAATTGCATGTTTGCAAGATTTGCATGAGAGACATGGAAAGAAACTTCTCAGATCTTTTCCCCATAAATCTTTTTGGACTTTTATATTCTGTTTCTTTTTTAAGTCAGTAGGCACCAATATATTTTTTAAATTTTTTGACTTCTTGGTAGAGTATTCGGGTAAAATAGGACCCAAGATAGTATCTTTTTTAAGGACGAGCCAATATCTTTTCAATAAACCCTTTATTACAATTATACTGGGTGATGAACGGTAAAAATGTATCCTTACAAATGTTTTCTTTCTTATTTTGTTTAGACAACAGTTGGTCTCTTTTTTTTAAACCAAGAGAAAGTTTTTTTCTCTATCTGCAGAGTTCTGGTTTCACCTGTGAAATTAAGGTGCTAACTCTGTCGGAAAAGAACTTTGATTGTCCCTATATACAATTTTGGATATACTGGATACCTGTGGGCAACTCATATGAGAACAAGGGATTCCCACTAAAAGAGATTATTTTGATCTTGCAATACTATTTACTGAACTTTGCCGTTGTTTGTTTAATGGGGGTTTTTTTTGGGACATTTACCGTTGCTAACTATGTCGGTTTACGCTTGATCTGTTTATGTTCAAAACTGTTTGGGTTTTGCTACACTAACCATTTGCTTTTTATTTTTATTTAAACTGCTTGCTTTTTTAACCCTTATAGTAGTTTATCAAAATATCCCTTTGAATATATGAATATATGGATGTAATATTGCATGCTATTTCTACCACTAAAGTCATATACTAACTCACTACATTTATTAACCTAAATACACTTTTATATTTACATGTTATATTTACATGTTTTATCTGTATGTTTTTAAATAAGATAATATCCCTTTTTTATGAATAAACCATATAATTTTTTATCCATAAACCTCAATCAAGATAACCGCCCACCTATGATTCAGCTTTAGTAAGATTCTTACTTTTAGCGCAGAAGATTTTCTTTCTAAAAATCTTTTTAATATTACTCTTTCTGTTTTCTCTGTGTGGCGGATCTTTTTTCAGCGCTCTTTTCACCTTTCTAGTAATTAATTTGAATGGTGCACCTCATTAGACATGTGGGGATGCAGTAATCTCCTGATTGTCATTTGTTTGACATCTTTCCCAGTTTTTGAAAGATAGGGCTCAGTTTGGCTAGTCCTACAGATAGGCCTGTGTCTTTTTGGACGTTATCCTCCGGGTTGCCTCATATTTTATTTATATCCGATGGGATGTCTTTTATTTGTTTGTGTTTCCTCCGGGAACCTTCTGGGATTTATACTCTTTATTACTTCTTCGGAAGTTGTTTTGGACATGTTAGTCCTATGTTAAAAATGTCTGTTTTCCGTTTTTTCCCCTATGAGGGAGAATTTATGCAGATTGCCGGTTAGGACCCTAGGTGCAGGCTGGTCCTGTCGGGTTCGTTGGGTCTTGCGGCTGTTCAGACACGTGGCGCTGTTCTGCTCGGCTGGTTCGGTAGAAGCGCCGAGTGCTCAGGTTATCATTGTTTCTCATGTTCAACTAAGCATTCGAGAGGACCTGTGGGTCCGTGAGGCGGGATGGATTGTTTCAGTCCTTATAACCTTTAGTCATATATGGCCAGCCAGGGGAGTTTTTTCGCTGTGTCACTCTGACATCTGATTTCATCAGAACTTAGAGTTTCCTCCCCTATGTGGTGGAGGGTTGGAGGGCTTAACGCCCCTTACCGCAGTTGAGCAGTTTGGCCTACATTTTTAGGCATTTGGATTTGTCCTTTTTAGGCTTGGTCCAACAGCTTGTACAGGATAGCTGTCTAGCATGCGGAAGGTTTGCAGTTTGAAATCAGTTGCAGCTCTTGACACCTTGCAGGTGTACGCGTAAGCAGTTTATAGTGTATCTAGATACAGCTCTTACTCTTTGACGTGTACTGTCTGTTTGAGTTATAAGAGACCTTTGGGTCTTCTTCCATTGTCTCTGGGTGAGTTGGACCTTTTAGGGGTGTTTACGGGTGATGGTTTTTCCCTGCAGGGACTTTGTTTAGCTCTGGTTTTTTCCTGAGCTGGATAGGCTTAGTGCCTTTCTCTTCCTTCTGTCCTCTGCTTGTGCGGAGGTGATAGGGAGACTAGTGCTGCTTTTTTTTACCTCAAGGTATCCCTTGGCTATCTTGAGGCTCAGAGAAGTATCTTCATATGACTTCTAGCCTTGCTCCTTGGAGCGTTGGACTTTAGCTAGGGGTGGTTCTTTCCTTTGGTCGGGGCTTTCGAGTTCTTCTCGCTGTCCGGTTTCTCTGGATATGCATCCATATCCCTTGTGTCTGTCTTTTTGGCCAGCTGGGGTGTTTAGTTCTAGGGTAAAGTTTGCCTGAACTATTAGATGCCCGGATCTGTTTTTCTCCCTGAGACTTCCGGTTGCTGAAGCTTCGTTTGTCCTTTTTCTTGACTCAGTCTTGGGTGGTTTTGGAATCTTGGATCTCAGGGCTGGTCGGGGTGTTCCACGTTAGTGGGAACTTGGGCTATATCCTTGGTCCATCTACCTAACCTGGTCATGGTTAGCCAGGTTTTCAGAGTATTTTTTACTCTTTGCCACAGAGTTGCCCATGTCATCAAGGGCTATGTGGCTTAGTTGTTAGCTCCACAGCTCCCGAAGCAGAAGGTTGTGGGTTTAAGCCCAGGGAAAGCTCCTGCTTTCTGATCTGACGTTTGCTTCTGGTGTCAGCTAGCCTTCCAATGCGGAAGTTTAAATGGTGGTTAGCTGTGTGGCTTGCGCCTCAAGGGTTGTTGGTTCATACCCAGCTGCTGGCGCTGAATTCCAATTTCTGGAGCCCCTTAGGCTTGCATTCCCCTGGTCAGCTTGCCAGTGTTTCCGTGGATTCCCTGCTCTGCAAGCGAATGGGTTGGCTGTGCCTCTGCTTGGCAAGCTACTTGTAGGGGCGTCCTTTTCTAGGACATCTGTGCTGGGAATTTATCTTCTCATTAGCCAGTGATTTGGTGCCTTCAGGACAGTTGTTGCCCTTCCGGCATCCTCCCTTTCCTTTAGAGGATATTCTCCTCCCTATGGAGATAGTCCTTGCTTGAGGCTTCTCCTGGATGGGAGGTGGAAAGGTGGGATTGGTTCCCCCTGGGGTCTTGCCGGCTCCAAGTCAGACTTGTTGGGCCTTATTTTGATAGATCCTTAGGTCTATGGCCTTGTTGTCTGTTTTCAGAGTCGGGTTGTACTTGTACTCTGTGGGGATGGCTGTGCTATCCTTACGCTTGTTCCTGTACCTGTTTCGGGATTATTTTGTTCCCCGGTCTTAGATCCCTGAGGCTGGGTTGGGCCAGCTGGGTGTGGGTCTGCAGGTCAGGATGGCCGAGCAGTCTAAGGCGCTGCTGCGTTCAGGTCGCAGTCTCCTCTGGATATGTGAGCCTTGTTGAGTCTATCCTATTAGCTCAGTCTACTAGGGTATAGATTTTCCTTTCAACTTGCTCCATTGATTTCAGAAGAGGTTTTCTCTTCCTTCGGGTTCTGAGGGTATAATCCTCCTTCTCAGGGGGCCTCGATTGAGGTTTTGTGTTCCCCTTTTTAGGGACCTGTGTGTAGGTCCGGCGACTTAAGTTGCCTGGAGCGTGCCCTCTGTCTGAGGGTTGCTTTTGCGGTCTGTTTCTTGCTTGACTGGGTCTTCCTCCTCGCAAGTGCCCTCTTTGTCGTCCTGTTATGGACTCTGTGTTCTCAAACTTGGGGTTTTTCACCTGGTTGTATTACACACTTTTTCATGGCGAATGCTTTGGTATTCTATGGTCAGACACTGGGAGGACTTTGCCTCTTCAGTTGCATTTCGTGCTTGCAGGATGTTGGAGAGGCGTCTATTCTGTCTCTGTGCCCGGTCTTATCCTGGGTTTCGCTTGGTATAGGCATGGCCTCCTTCCCCTGTTTGAGCCCCTTTGGGTCTCTGTGAGCTGGGCTCACTCTTGGAGGTGTTCTTTTTTGTATTAGGGGACCTTTCAGTTTCCTTGGTTCTCCTTTGCCTTGTCTCCTTGGGGGTTTCTGCTGGTGTCTCCTTCATTTGTGGGTGATGAGTGGTGGGGGACCGTCTGTTTGGCGACGGTGTCTCCTGGAGGACTGTTGGCTCAGTCGAGTCTGTTTGCGGTCTCTAGTTTGGCTTCTGGACTGACTGCGATTCAGTGTCTTTGGGTCTTTTCACCTTGATATTTCTTCTACTGTTCTTTGTTCCTTGGCAGAATGACTGGGGGATGAGAGGAGTGGGAGGAGTATTTAAGCCTTTGGCTGGGGTGTCTTTGCCTTCTCCTGGTGGCCAGGTTCTTATTTCCCAAAAGTAATGAATGCAGCTGTGGACCCTTTCCATCAGAAGAAAACGAAATTATCAGGTAAGCATAATTTATGTTTTTAATAAAAATGTCTTTAAAAAATACTATATATACATGCACACCAAATTATTATTATTATCATTATTATTGGTTATTTGTAGATCGCCAATGGATTAATGTCAATAGATATTTTGCCCATATTAAAACATCAATAATACATTCATGTTGCATTTTTTTAAGACTATTAGTAACCTCTGAAATATTTAAAACCAGAAACTTAACCCCTTCACCAGGAATTTCAGAGATACACTTGCCCAAAATACAGAGGATTTTTTCAGTTTTTGCTTTCACTACATTGAAACAGAAATAGATACTTAAAAAAGTGTGTATGTATGTATATATATATATGTGTGTGTGTGTATATATATATATATATATATATATAATTATTATTATTTTTTGGTAATCAACCCAAGGTGTTGATCTATGCCCATTTTGATATATTTCATACCATTGTTTCACTGCCAAATGCAATCATTTAAAACAAAATTGTAAACTTTTTTTTTTTTTTTTTTTTACAAACGTTTGCCTAGATTTAGAGTTTTATGCTGCTTATGCTGCTTTTTTTTCCAGCGCACCCTTAAGACAACTCTGGTATTTAGAGTTGTCTGAGTGGCTGCGTTAGGCTCACAAAAGGGAGCGTAGAGCATAATTTAGCTCCACTTCAACCCTCAATACCAGTGTTGCCTACGGTAGCGGTAAGCTGGAAAAACGTGCTCGTGCACGATATCCCCATAGCTGAGCTGGCTGAAAAAAAACCTAACACCTGCAAAAAAGCAGCGTTCAGCTCCTAGCGCAGCCCCATTGTTTCCTATGGGGAAACACTCTCTAAGTCTACACCTAACACCCTAAGATGAACCCCAAGTCTAAACACCCCTAACCTTACTTATTAACCCCTAATCTGCCACCCCCACTATCTCTGACACCTGCATTATACTATTAACCCCTAATCTGCCGCTCCGGACACCGCCGCCACCTACATTATAGCTATGAACCCCTAATCTACTGCCCCAAACATCGCCGACACCTATATTATATTTATTACCCCCTAATCTACCCCCCCCCATGTCACCGCCACCTACCTACACTTATTAACCCCTAATCTGCCGACCGGACCTCGCCGCCACTATAATAAATGTATTAACTCCTAAACCGCCGCACTCCCGCCTCGCAAACACTATAATAAATTGTATTAACCCCTAATCTGCCCTCCCTAACATCGCCGCCACCTACCTACAATTATTAACCCCTAATCTCCTGCCCGCAACGTCGCCACTACTATAATAAAGTTATTAACCCCTAAACCTAAGTCTAACCCTAACACCCCCTAACATAAATATAATTTAAATAAAACAAAATAATATTCCTATTATTAAATAAATTATTCCTATTTAAAACTAAATGCCTAGAAAATAAACCCTAATATAGCTACAATATAACTAATAATTACATTGTAGGTATTTTAGGATTTATATTTATTTTACAGGCAACTTTGTATTTATTTTAACTAGGTACAATAGCTATTAAATAGTTAATAACTATTTAATAGCTACCTAATTAAAATAAGTACAAAATTACCTGTAAAATAAATCCTAACCTAAGTTACAAATACACCTAACACTACACTATCATTAAATTAATTAAATAAATTACCTACAATTAGCTAAACTAAAATACAATTAAATAAACTAATCTATAATACAAAAAAACACTAAATTACAGAAAATAAAAAAATATTACAAGAAGTTTAAACTAATTACACCTAATCTAAGCCCCCTAATAAAATAAAAAAGCCCCCCAAAATAATAAAATGCCCTACCCTATTCTAAATTACAAAAGTAATCAGCTCTTTTACCAGCCCTTAAAAGGGCTTTTTGCGGGGCATTGCCCCAAAGTAATCAGCTCTTTTACCTTTAAATAAAAATACAACCCCCCCCCAACATTAAAACCCACCACCCACATACCCCTACTCTAACCCACCCAAACCCCCCTTAAAAAAACCTAACACTAACCCCCTAAGGGGGGGGGGCGTTGGGTGGTGGGTTTTACTGTTGGGGGTTGTTTGTATTTTTTTTTTACAGGTAAAAGAGACGATTTCTTTGGGGCAATGCCCCACAAAAGGCATTTTTAAGGGCCATTGGTAGTTCATTGTAGGCTAGGGGTTTTTTTTTATTTTGGGGGGGCTTTTTTATTTTGATAGGGCTATTAGATTAGGTGTAATTCATTTTTATTTTTGATAATGTGTTTTTTTTTATTTTTCGTAATTTAGTGTTATTTATTTTTTGTAACTTAGCGTTTATTTTTTTTGAAATGTTGTAATTTTTAATAAGGTTAAATTGTAGATTTAAATTGAGTAGGGTTAGGGTTTTTTTAATATGTAATTTAGTTAATTTAATTGCTAGTTTAATTTAATTGTATTATAGTTAGGGTAGGTTAATAGTTTAAAAAGTTTCTTTTAATTCTACAGGTAAGTTTACATTTAATTTAAGATAGGGATGTTGTCATTTTAATTTAAAGTTAGTGGCTTGTTAGGTTTAGGGGTTAATAGCTTAATTTAGTTTATGGCTATGTGGGGGGCTGGCAGTTTAGGGGTTAATAGGTTTAGTTGGTGGTAGTGATGTGGGAGGCCAGAGGTTTATATAGGTGGTGGCGGGGTCCGGGAGTGGCGGGATAGGGGTTAATAACTTTATTTAGGTGGCGGCGGGGTCCGGGAGCGGCGGGATATGGGGTTAATAGCATTATATAGGTGGCGGCGATGTCGGGGTGGCAGATTAGGGGTGTTTAGACTCGGGGCTTATGTTAGGGTGTTAGGTGTAAACGTTACTTGTTTTCAACCATAGAAATCAATGGGATATCTGGCAGCATCGAACATAAGCTTTCGGTGCTTTCAGACTCCCATGGATTCCTATGGTATCCACGGCCTCCAGGGTGGCGGATTGAAAACCAGGTACGCTGGGCCGGAATATCCAGGAGCGTACCTGTTAGAAATTTGATAAATGGGAAAAGCTGTCCAATAGGGCCGAATGTGTATTCGGAATATCTGTAATGACGTAAGCATCGATCTGTGTCAGATTGAGATGGGCAGGTCGTATGTTGCGTCACAGATTTCCACTTTTGCCGGTCTGTAGGCTTTGATAACTAGGTCGGCGTATTTGCGGTTGATGGCTTGATAAATATCCCCCTTGGCATGTTACAGAAATATTTTTTTTCTTGACATAGTATCTTTGTCGTGTGAACTTTTTTGTTTTTAAAATTACATTTTAGTTCAATAATTGAATAACAGTAACACAAATCCGTTTCTAATCTTGTTACGTTTGTCTTATTCCAGGACTCCTGAACTATGAATATAGAAGGTGACCTTTCATCACAAGGACACAGACAACTAACATATTGACGACACGTATCTGACAAGTTAACCAGAAAAGCAAGGGAGGATAAAAACTTGAAACAAGAAACCCAAATTATGATCTATTGATGAAAGCACGTACTGAACACTTCTTAAAATATCTACCAATCATCTAATAGAATCTCAGTCCATGAAACTGATTATACATGGTTTCAGTGTGTCGTTTCTGCACAATCAGACTGTCATATTTTCTCCACGCACCGTGGAAAATGCCTTGTGCCTAAACTGAATTGACAAATGCATTGTATCTACAAATTTTATTTATTATTGAACTGTTGCAAAGGTCTTCATGTAAAAGGGAAAAGTTGGGCTGAAAGTGATAATTATTTCAGTTGATGCCAGCATTTGTTACAACTGTCCACATACAGAAAACAAAGGCAGTGGCTACCGTTGACCCTTAGCATTCCCAGCATACCTATTAGTGTCTTAAAGAAGGAAGGGCAATGTCTTGTGATGTCCTTTCCATTACTTTTGCCATACGGATAGTGTTTTTCATTTACTGCAATATATTCCTTGGTATAGTTCTTTCATAATTTTTTTAATGTTATTTTTTGTCTCTGGTAATCTGAACAGTTATGATCATAGTAAACCTTCCATGCTATGCTGCACAGTAGAAGTCCTTAGCAGCTATAAAAAAATAAGAAGGAGCAATACTGTGACCTGGTACCAATATACAAGTGGGCTGTTTACGTTTGTTTTCTAGTTACCCAGCTGTAAATTTTCTGATATAAAAGGGAAACACTTTTTGGATTTATAGATGAGTAAAATGTAATTTTGGAACACACATTTTGCTTGTTTTCCAGGCAAATTACCTGCTACATATAAAAGCTATAAAAAGGTGTTGGCTGTAAGTAAGCGCAAACCTTTAAGTGCAAAATATATTTTTAATTCAAAATTTGTTGTGTGTTTACAATGTTATATGCTTACCCTAGCAGGTTAGATGAACAAATCTAGATGTTGACTAAACACATTATGAAACACATAAGCAATGAGCATCACTTTTTGGTAGTACAAACTTACTAATCTAAATGCCGCATAGGTGTGTGACTTTATTAGTTTCAAACAGAAAACCAATTTAAAGTGCAATCCTGACTGTAATCTATTTATTTCAGTAATTGTGTCCTGGCAGAACACTTGTTTTCAAGTGTCTATATGTCCTTGATCTTTTAAAACCCCTGCGGACATCCAATGTACAAGTCTTCCACTACAATGTACATGGGAGAATAGACATACATACAAGGTTCGTTGTCCTGAACAAAATATTCCGTAATTTATGAGATTTCTGAACAAAACAATTTTAGGGAATTTGAAATGATATTTCATTGGTCCCTCACAAATCAAGTAGTTGTGATGTAAGTGAATATTTCCTATTGCTTATATATCAACTTATATCATGGGACTATATCTGTGGCCTTGTTCTTTATTCAGTATTTATCAACTAAAGAGATGTTGCTTATGGTATATGACAGTGATCACATGCCACTGTCTGACCTTTTTCCCTTCTAAGCTTATTTGTATTTTTTCTTTCTTTTATGTGTGTGGCTATTTTAGACCTTGCAGTATGCCCAGAAGCTTTCCTTCATGAAATAGAAAAAAAAAAAAAAAAAAAACATTTGGCTTATTTTTCACTGTAGTTAGTCTTTTATACAATAATCTTGTAAGAAAATTTCTTGAATTCTAAATATTACTCTTTCTAGATTTTTGAAATCGAAAAAGTTTTCAGTAAAAAGTTTCTTACTTTATTTTACTATATTAGGTAGTAAAAATGTAGGGTTATTTACCATAACCTGTTCATTAATATCAGAAATTTACAATAGCATTTTAAGAACATTGTAGGGTCCTAGCATACTGTGTAGTACCTATGGAGTATTGTAAGAGCTAATTGTCCAAGATGAATTGCTTCTCATCTTGTTCTCCAGTTTCCATTGTGGGTTTATTGCAGATTTGTACCCTGTGTCAAATTCAACGTATTGTTGAGAAACATTTTCAACCAGCAGCAAGAAGTTCAAAATTTCTGTCAAAGTAACAGAAACAATATGTATATAACATTTATGTAGCAATAAATGTGCCATCTTTTTAAAAAAAATAATCAAATTTGTGTTTTGTTTTTTAAATTCCATGTTGAATTCTATGGTTTCTTTATATCATTTACAGGTTAATTTGTTAACGCTCATTTTTGGTTATACCCAACTCCCTCTAAAATTCTCCTATTTTGTATACCTTCATCTTCTTCTTTTTGTCAGCATCTGTCTTAGAGAACACTAAACAGGTTTAACAATGAATGGTTCATTTAAAGCTGTCCTTCAAAAAATATTATCTTGGCTCATCCTAGAAAATATTTGTTAGAGAGAGACCTCTTTCCTGCAGTGGTATAGAATGACCACTTCCCCTTTTGCACATTATAAATATATTGCAAGATTCTGACCATAATGGAGACATGACACACCTGGTCATTGAACTCAATAGTAATTTTCAATACCCTTTGTTATGTACAGTGGATATAAAAAGTCTGCACACCCTTATGCCATTGCAGGATTTCTAAATGTAAAGAGAGAAATGACAATAATGTGAATGTTTGGCTTTTTCCATCTGTAATATGATCTTCAAAGAAACAAAAACCCAGAGGAAACGGCAAATAGTTAATTATTAGAAATATTTTAAATAAAAAAACCTATACACCCCAAATGCATAAGCCTGCACACTCCACCCAACTAATACTTTGTGAAAGAACCTTTTGCATTTATTACAGCAGCAATTTTTTGTGAGAAAAAATATCTATTTTCCTTCTTAATATGAGGAGAGTCCACAGCTTCATTCCTCACTTGTGGGAAATACAGAACCTGGCCACCAAGAGGAGGCAAAGACTCCCCAGCCAAAGGCTTAAATACCTCCCCCACTTCCCTCATATCCTGGTCATTCGTCACAGGAGGTTGTCAAAGAAGTGTCAGAAGATATGGAGTAGTTCCTTATGAGGGGTATCTACCCTTTGAAATGGGACTGGAGTTTTAAGTAGTCTTGTCAGCCTCTCAGTGAGAGAATTTACGAAAGTTAGGGTCTGGAGATGCAGAGACAGTCAATCTGTGAAACCAGACTCGTATTAACAGCTCCTAAGCAATCAGTGTTGACGAGTTTCACTGCCTGCTTTCATCACTCAAGTCCATGTCAGGAGCGATGCTACAAGACTGTCACACTTGAGAGGCTGTGTCTCTGTTCCACAGCATAGATTCCGGTAAGATTGTTTCATTTTTTACACATATGGTAACGCTAGAAGGCAGGGTCACAGTGTGGCTCCTTTTATCTGTATGGAATCAAGGGTTAATATCTCCTGAGGGGGGATTATTTAACAGTGGGGATTAATAAATTTTTATTTGATTTATACTGCATTATGTGTGATTCTTAATACAGGGTGAGTCCACAGGTGCATTCATTACTTTTGGGAAATACAGAACCTGGCCACCAGGAGGGGGCAAAGACACCCCAGCCAAAGGCTTAAATAGATCCCCCACTTTCCTCATCCCCCAGTCATTCTTTGCCTTTCGTCACATGAGGTTGGCAGAGAAGTGTCAGAAGATTACGGAGTAGTTCTTTAGGAAGGGTATCTGCCCTTCGAGATGGGACTGGAGTTTTAAGTAGTCGTGTCAGCCTCTCAGTGAGAGCATTGATGAAAATTAGAGTCTGGAGATGCAGGGAGAGTCTTTCTGCGAAACTATCCAGACTCATATTAACAGCTCCATAAGCAATCAGTGTTGACGAGTTTTGCTGCCTGCTTTTTTCACTGAAGTCTATGTCAGAAGGGCTGCTACAATCTGTCAAACTGGAAGGGCCGTGTTGCTGTTCCACGGCATAGATACCGGTAAGATCGTTTGAATTTTTACACACATGTTAACGATAGAAGACAGGGTCACAGTGGGACTCTTTTATCTTTATGGAATCAAGGGTTAATATCTCCTGAGGGGGATTATGGAACAATGGGGTCTTTTAATCATATTTGTTATATAATTTTTACTGCTTATGTGTAGAGACGTTGTGGGGCTCATAAGCTGATACAGAACGTACAGGTAATTTTTCATTTTGAGAGCTGCACAGTTTTATCAAGCTGGCGTGCTTTTCCTTAGCAGTGGCGGTCCTGCATGACGCACCATGTGACCAGGAGTGGTCACGTTTTGTTTTTCCATTTCCGATTCCTGAGTGTCTGCGGAGAGGAGCCGATTTCTCTACCTGTCTGGGTCATAGGAGGTGGTGAGTCCCCCAGCCATTGGGGGTATAACATGCCAGTTGTTTTTTGTCCATAATTTAATTTAGACAAGTTATGAAGGATTTTGAAGTTTTAGAGGGGGATCCCTCTCATACACAATTTGATACCTGCGTATATTGTGAGGAGGCCCGGGTAGACCAGCCCTCTCAATTATGTTCTGTATGCCGGAATAGGGTGTTCTCATCAACCAATGTTAGAGACCACTGAGCCATCCGCTTCTGAGGATTCTTAGTCTCGTGAGGTGTGTTGTCTCGAAACTTCTGTTCCTACACATGCAGTTTTCCCGAATACTGCTGCTCCTTCGTCTGAAGGAGACTTTTTTCCACCAGATGTTACTGCGCAGTTCCGCATGGCCATCTCTATGACTTTAGCGGCTTTGCCTCTTCCAGCTATGTGCAAGCAATGGATTAATTTGTGCACTCCTGCCCAAGGACCGTCGTGTAAGATGACGATTGTATCCGATCAGTCTCATGGGAATGCGGTGCCCTCTGAGGCTTCAGAGGTAGAACCTCCAGGGTCGGAGTCTCCTGATTTGATTCCTCCGACTGAGGAGGATTTAGCATTTAGATTTAGAATGGCATGTCTGGGTTTAATTCTGAGAGAGGTTTTGGCGATGTTAGAGGTTCCCAGTACTGATCCGTCAGTTGAATTTCAGTCCTCTGAATCAGATAGCGAGCTTGACTAGAAGAGTGGAGAGTGATAGAAATCCTATTCCTTATTGCCAGCAGTTATGAAGCAGCGGTCACAAAGACCGCTGCTCCATAACCTGTCCGCCTGCTCAGAGCATATGTTTTTATACGTTTTTCTCTTCCTTTGTTCAGGAAGAAGGATATCTTTCCTGTCTCATCCTTTTGAGCAAATCTGGTACTTAGGGACCGTAATTTTTCAGTATACCTCATTTCCGATCCTAGGTTTTTTCTTGGGATCTGGGGTTTAATATGCAGTATCCTGCTTCCAGAGTTTACAGTAGCTCCCGAGTCTTGGCGATTCTGTTTTTCTTACCATCGTCTGCTAGGAGAATATAGGGATTTCTCTTGTCTTTCCATCCTCAGAGTTGGATTTAGATCTGAGTTTCTCTTGTAGGCACCAGGGTGGATCCTTGGATGCTGTTTTGATCTTTCAAACAGGAAGACTTTTCCTTAGACCTTACGAAGTTAGGGTTCTTCATCGGTTTATGCCCTGCAGTTTTCCTTTAGGCCTTCGTTGGCGCTGTGGGAGGGTGATGTGTTTAGCCCAGGCCAAGACTTCAGCATGGCATTTTTGTTGAATCTGTCTTACCAGACTTTCATGAAATACCAGTTGGGGGGATCGTTCTCCAGTGTTTGGTCCAGTTCTTCCTATCCTGAGGGATTTTTTTTGTTTAGCTCTCCTGGGGCAGTTTTGACTTTGTCACTTCCCTGTCAGTGGGGAGAGAGTGTATTCTGGGGGTTTGTGGATTAGGATTTTCCTTCTGATTTATTCCTGGGGTTCTTCAGACGAACATTCTGCTTTGAGGATCTGGTCTTCTGGGTTTGTGCCAGTTGGGACTTCTCAGTGGGTGAATCTCTTTCTGAAACAGAGAGTTCATCCGGCATAGTCAGGAGGGTCTTGACTGGTGGTGTGCGGAGGCCCACTACGGCTCATTGTCAACAATCCACTTTCTGAGCATGCTTTTCAGGAACTGATGTTTTCCCTATACTCATTCCTTTGTTCTGGATACCCATTTCGAATGTGTAACTTATTGAGGAAGCCGATCAAGACTCTCAGGGCGTCCGTACCTATCCCAGGTTTTCCTCTTAGGGGAGGACTATTTTAACCTTTTTCTTTTTTGGCCATGTCTCTATTTTTCAAGGATGACTCGATCCTACGGGAGCAGGTGTTAGTGAGTCTGATTGCTCCGGTTGTGTCCGCGAGTTTGTATCGCAGTTTAGGGGTTTCGCCACTATGGGAGTTCGTGGTTGTAGAGATCTGTAGGGTCAAGGCCCCTTTGGCGTTATAGGATCTTTTTTCTGCTGAGGCGGATTGCGAGAGGTCACTTGGTCTTAGCCATGAGAAGGTGGTTTTCTGAAAGGTTTCGGTCCTTTCCTTCAGTGCATAGCTGGTCCCTCGTTATCTATCTTAGGGTGGAGGGAGGACCCCCCTGTTTTTTGTCGGGAGGAGCTAGTTCATCCCGACTCTATATTTGATTCCAGGGGTTCTTCCTTGTTTTCCTCCAGGATGTCCTGGAGAAGGGTTTTCCTAGCTAGGTCTTGTTCGAAGGGGCGGCCAGCTGTAATAGCCTGATGGTTAGCTT
Organism: Bombina bombina; assembly: GCF_027579735.1. Classification (NCBI taxonomy): domain Eukaryota; kingdom Metazoa; phylum Chordata; class Amphibia; order Anura; family Bombinatoridae; genus Bombina; species Bombina bombina. The sequence goes on from NC_069504.1 coordinate 561,931,935, forward strand.
AGCTGCCTAACAGGCGGAAGTTTACAGGTTGAAATCAGCTGTAGTTCCTTGCCCTGGTATGTGGGCTCGCAAGCAAAGTTAATTGAACTTTCGGGTGTTCAGTTCTTTTTGCTAAATCGCTGACTGCGGTCAGGCAGTTTAGTTCAATCTACTGCTCCTTCTTGGAGATGAGATTTTATTTTTAGTGGTTGCATCAGGTTCCTTTTGAACCTGTGCAGGAGGTGGACTTTGAATTTTCTTTTCATTTATCTATTCCGTCTGTAGAATATTCTCTATGTGCCATAGTCTCTATTGCAATATTACAATCCGTACTCCTTATGGGGTTTCCTTATAAGGAGGCTCTTTTCGAGTTTTGTTAGGTGCTTCTCCCTAAGATTGTTAGTTTTATTGTCATATTGGGATGGGTTCTTCCTTTTTATGGGAATCTTGCCTTGATGTTCTTTTCAGAATAGAATAGACCGTTTTTATCTTTGTATATTCCTATCTGGGAAGTGCAGGGTTTGGGAGACTTAGTTTACTTCCTTATTGTTAGAGGAGGAGTGTTCTTCGCTTGACCTCGGAGGCAGCGGGACACTAGCCTCCTCAGAGGTTTATGACTCAGTTCGAGAGCAGTGACGTCTTTTGGGGTCTTTGGCATGGGATCTTTATGGTTCTGATTGTTGGGCAGTTGCTTGGTCCTCCTAACATTCTTGTTCCTTTTTGCTTCTGTTGAAGCAGTCTTTGGGAGAATGGGTTTGTTGCAGGCTGTGGTGCCCTCAGATTTGGGCCGCCTCTTCTTTTTACCCTCCCGTTAGCTTGGATATTCTTTCCCAAAAGTAATGAATGCAGCTGTGGACTCTCCCTGTATTAAGAAGGAAAACTTAAATTATGCTTACCAGATAATTTCCTTTCCTTCTGTACATGGAGAGTCCACAGCTCCCACCCGTGTTCTCCGAAGGGCGGCTCTAAAAAAAAAATTTTCTGGCACCTTTTTCACCCTGATATTTCGCATATTTTTCTTTGTTCCCTCAGCAGAATGACTGGTGGATGAGGGAAGTGGGGGGAGGTATTTACGCCTTTAGCTGGGGTGTCAGTATTTCCCAAAAGTAATGAATGCAGCTGTAGACTCTCCCTGTACAAAAGGAAAGGAAATTATCTGGTAAGCATAATTTAAGTTTTTCTGAGGCTTATAGGCTGAGGTTGGAACATACAGGTTACTTTCACTTTAGAGCTGCGCAGCTTTACAAGCTTGGTGCACTTTTCCTTAGCGAAGGCAGTCCTAGGTTGCGCTCCATGTGACCGGATGTGGTCGTAGTTTCACTTCCTACTCTCTGACCGTGCTGGTTATCAGAGAGAAGTGGTTTACTCTGTGTGCCTGGGTCATAGGAGGTGGTTAGTGCCCCAGCCATTGGGGATATAAAGGTTCCCTCCCTAAGGTGGATGGTGCTGTCTCCATGCTGGCAAAAAAACAAACTTCTATCCCACTGGAGGATAGTTTGTTGTTTAAAGAGCCCATGGATAAAAAGATGGAAACTCTGTTAAGAAAGATGTTTCAACATTCGCGATATTTATTTCAACCAGCGGCAGTTGTTGCGGGAGCAGCTGCCTACTGGTTTGACTCCTTATCGTAATTGATTGAGGTGGAAGGTCCCCTCAATATTATTCTGGATAGAATTAAGGCTTTAAGAGTCGCTAATTCTTTTATTTGTGATGCGAATATGCAAATTATTCATTTAAACTCTAAAACTGCTGGGTTTTCTGTTCAGGCCCGCCGGGCTCTGTGGCTGAAGTCCTGGTCTGCGGACTTGACTTCCAAGTCCAGACTCCTTTCCCTTCCATTCAAGGGTAAGATTTTGTTTGGTCCAGGCCTGGACTCCATTATTTCCATGGTTACAGGGGACAAGGGTGCCTTCCTACCGCAAGATAAAGAAAACAGATCTAAGGGACAATCTAATAATTTTCTTTCCTTTCGTTCTTATAAATCCCAGCGCCAGCAATCCTTCGCTAAGACTGAGCAGCCTAAGACTTGGAAACCGGCTCAGTCCTGGAATAAGTCTAAGCAGAGCAAGAAGCCTGCTGAGACTAAATCAGCATGAAGGGGTTGCCCCCGATCTGTCTATGGATCAGGTAGGGGGCAGACTTTCGCTCTTTTCAGAAGCTTGGTTCAGAGATGTGCAGGATCCTTGAGTTCTGGAGGTCATTGCTCAGGTTTACAGAATTGGGTTCAAGTCTCTTCCACCCAAGGGCAGATTCATTCTCTCAAATCTGTCATCAAAACTAGAAAAGAGGGATGCCATTCTGGGGTGCGTTTGGGATCTATCCTCCTTAGGAGTTATTGTCCCAGTTCCCATAGAAGAATGAGGCTTGGGATACTACTCAAACCTTTTCGTGGTCCCAAAGAAGGAGGGAACTTTCCGCCCGATTCTGGACCTAAAGTGCTTAAGCAAGTTTCTGAACGTCCCCTCGTTCAAGATGGAGACGATATGGTCTATCCTTCCCTTAGTCCAGAAGGGACAGTTCATGACCACTATAGATCTGAAGGATGCTTACCTTCATGTCCCAATCCACAGGGAACACTTTCAGTTCCTAAGGTTTGCTTTCCTGGACCAGCACTTCCAGGTTATTGCGCTTCCGTTTGGCCTAGCTACTGCCCAAAACATTTTCACAAAGGTTCAGGGGGCTCTCTTAGCTGTGGCCAGAACTAGGGCATTGCAGTAGCACCTTACTTGGACGATATTCTGGTACGAGCACTATCCTTTTCGTCTAGCGGAAGAACATTCGGAATCTCTTCTCTCTCTTCTTCGATCCCATGGATGGAGGATAAACTTAGAAAAGTTATCTTATTAAAAGCACCAGGGTAGAATTCCTGGGCACTATAATAGACTCACTAGTCATGAGGATACTTCTCTCAGACCAGAGACACTGCAAGCTGGCTTCGGCATGTCTTGCCCTCCGGACCTCCTCAAGGCCCTCTGTGGTGCAGTGTATGGAGGTGATTGGTCTCATGGTGTCCAGCATGGACATAATTCTCTTTTCCAGGTTCCGTCTCAGACCGTTACAGCTGTGCATGCTGAGACAGTGGAACGGCAATTATTCAGATCTGTTTCAACAGATCTCTCTGGACAACCGGTCGAGAGAATCGCTCTCTTGGTGACTGTTCAGATCACCTGTCCCAAAGGACATCTTTTTTTAAGTCCATCCTGGGAGATTGTGACTACAGATGCGACTCTCTCAGAATGGGGAGCAGTTTTGGGAGCCAAGAAGGCTCAGGGCCTTTGGTCTCGGGAGGAGAGCTCTCTTCCGATCAACATTCTGGAACTTCGAGTAATCTTCAATGCTCTGAAGGCTTGGCCCCGTCTGGGTTCGTCCCAGTTTATCAGATTCCAATCATACAATATCCCCTCGGTGGCTTACATCAACCACCAGGGAGGAAGGAGGAGGAGCTCCCCAGCAATGAGGGAGGTATCTCAGATTCTGGAGTGAGCGGAGGCCCACAACTGTTCGCTGTCAGCGATCCACATTCCCGGTGAGGACAACTGGGAAGCATATTTTCTCAGCAGACAATCCTTTCATCCGGGGGAATGGTCTCTCTATCCTGAGGTGTTTGCAGAGATATGCAACAGGTGGAGACTCCGGAGATAGATCTCATGGCGTCCTGTCTCAATACCAAGCTAACAATGTATGGGTTGAGATCCAGGGATCAACAGGTGGAGCTAATAGATGCATTAGTGGTGCCTTGAAGGTTCAGTCTAATATACCTTTTTTCGCCATTATCTCTCCTTCCTCAAGTAGTGGCCCGCATCAAGCAAGAATTGGCATCAGTCATACTGATTGCTCCATCGTGGCCGAGAAGGATGTGGTTCGCGGATCTAGTGGGGATATCTTCATCTCCTCCATGGAAGTTACCTTGTCATAGGGATCTGCTGGAACAAGGTCCTTTTGTTCATCAAAATCTAGATTCTCTGAGGCTGACTGCGTGGAGATTAAATGCTTAGTCCTAGCCAAGAGAGGTTTTTCTGAGAGAGTTATTGATACTCTCATTCAAGCTCTTAAGCCGGTTACTCATCGCATCTATCATAAGGTGTGGAGGAACTACTTATTCTGGTGTGAAGAGCGTGTATTCCCCTGGCATAAGGTCAGGGTTTCCAGGATTCTTTCCGTTCTCCAGGAGGGTCTGGAGGAAGGGCCTTTCGGCTAGCTCCCTCAAGGGACAGATTTCGGCCCTATCTGTTTTACTGCACAAGAGGCTCACTGAGCTTCCAAATGTTCAGTCTTTTGTTCAGGCTCTGGCTAGAATCAGGCCTGTGTTTAGATCTAGTGCTCCTCCTTGGAGTTTAAATCTTGTTCTTAAAGTTTTGCAGAAGGCTCAGTAGATGACATTAAATTACTGTCTTGAAAGGTTCCTTTTCTACTGGCTATTTTTTCGCCGTGCAGAGTCTCTGAAATGGCTGCCTTGCAATGTGAGCCTCCTTACCTAGTTTTTCATGCTGATAAGGCTGTTCCTTGTACTGGATTAGGTTTTCGTCCTAAGGTCATTTCAGATCGCAACATTAATCAGGAGATTGTGGTTTCTTCCTTGTGCCCTAATCCTCCTCCTTCGAAGGAACGATTTCTTTATAATTTGGATGTGGTTCGGGCCTTGAAGTTCTATCTTCAGGGTACGAAGGAGTTTAGACAGACTTCTTTGTTTGTTGTCTATTCTGGGAAACCTAGGGGGCATTTGGTTGAGGAGCATTATTCGCTTAGCTTTTGAGACAGCAGGACATAAGCCTCCTCAGAGTATTAAGTCTCATTCAACTAGAGCAGTGGCTTCCTCTTGGGCCTTCAAGAATGAGGCCTCTATGGATCAGATTTGTAGGGCGGCTACCTGGTCTTCCTTACATACCTTTTCTAAATTGTACAAGTTTTACGTTTTTGCTTTGGCTGAAGCAGCTTTTGGGAGAAAGTTTTTGCAAGCTGTAGTGCCCTCAGAATAGGGTCCACCTCCTTTTTTGCCCTCCCGTTCATTCAGTGTCCTCTGGAGCTTGGGTATATGTTTCTCTCAAGTAAGGAATGAAGCCGTGGACTCTCCTCATATTAAGAAGGAAAACATAAATTATTCTTACCAGATGGCGGAGGTACATTTTGTTTTGTTCTTCTGGCAACATTTATACCCTGATATTTCTCCTACTGTTCCTTGTTCCCTTGGCAGAATGACTGGGATATGAGGGAAGTGGGGGAGGTATTTAAATCTTTGGCTGGGGTGTCTTTGCCTTCTCCTGGTGGCCAGGTTCTGTATTTCCCACAAGTAAGGAATGAAGCTGTGGACTCTCCTCATACAGAAGGTAAGGAAATTATCTGGTAAGCATAATTTATGTTATCCTTGCATATATAATATCCCACTATTCTTTGCAAAAAAAGTTCAAATGCAAGAGGATCTCCTGTGTACAGCTCAACTTAGTTAATTTGACAGTTTTCAATGGAATTGAGGTCTGGGCTGTGACTGGGCCATTCCAAGACTGATTTATTTCTTAATGTGGTGAGAGGCCATGATTCTTTATTGTTGGGAATTCATCACCTGGCCACCAGGAGCAGTCAGACACCCTAAACCAGAACATTAATATCCCTCCTACTTGACCCTGACCCTCCTAGTATTTTTTTTGCCAAGTTAAGGAGCAGGTGAAGATTAAGGTGCTCAGGATTTCTTTCCTATGGCATGGAGAGTCCACGAATCATTCCAATTACTAGTGGGATATTCACTCCTGGCCAGCAGGAGGAGGCAAAGAGCACCCCAGCAGAGCTGTTAAGTATCACTTCACTTACCTATAACCCCCAGTCATTCTCTTTGCCTCTGTCAAGCAAGGATGTGCGAAGATGGTGTCTGAAGATTTTTAATCCTTTTATGGGTACTTTTTCCTGCAAGCAAGGACTGGGATCAAGCTGTGTCCATGTCAATCTCTTTAGTAAGAGTAATGGTGGCTTTTAGCAGTTAGCAGACGGTGAGGTGGTATTTGCTTAACTTCTAACATTATTGCTACCCCTATTATAGAACGCCAGGGTTGGTTACTCTGTTCTTTACTTTCTACGGGTCCCTGGTAGAAGTAGAGAAATCTGCCACGTCTTAGGAAACATTCCCTGCATGACAGAGCAGGATCCACAGGTAAGTGTTTTCCCTTCTAGGTAAGAAGGTACCGGCACTCTAAGGGTTAATCCCTTTGTGGAATTATCTTTGGTCTTTCATGTATCTCTTATGAGGGATATACTTTAACAGAGAGGGCTCTGTTGGTAATATGAGGGTGTTTGAGGCTGACAAGGGACATACTTTATTGTATTAGGGACTTGGTGAGTGTATTGGCAAACTGAGGGCAATTGAGACTCTGAGGGCTATCTAGGAGGATGGCTAGCTTGTTAAAATTGCCGTTATTTTTGCAGCTCAGTGGATTTTGGCAGCTCCGGTGGATAGGAGCCTTTACACCAGGTCTGTGTTTTTCCCTGTGCTAGTGGGATAGCTCCTTCAGGAGGGGTAAGACCTCAGCAGAGCTGAGGGTTTAGGTCCATTGTGTTAAGTTTTAGTAAGTATTGCAACTTATTATTTGCTGGATTAAAATGTTATGCAACTTTTTCTGAGCACTATTTTAAATATTTTTCATTTATAATTGCTTGTGGAATCAAGTACCTGATTATGGACGACACTAATGATGTAAAGAGTCCTTTGAAAAGTGTTTATTTTGCTTGGAGGCTAAGATAATTCCTTGCTTCTCTAGTCTAAATAAAGCTTTATCGTTTTAAGATAATATTTATCACTCTGAGCCCTCTCAGGATAGTGTTGTCCTAGCTAAATATATTGATGGTAATAAGGGTTCTGACAATGCTAAGGCTGCGTTAGTCAGTATGTCTCAGTTATCTGATGAGAAGGATGCCTCAGTGGCTTCTGAGGGCGAATTGTCAGATTCTGATACTGTAGTGACCAATTCTGCAGCTTCAGAGGAGATTTAAGTTGGAACACCTCCAAGTACTTTTAAAAGAGGTCCTTGCTACTTTGGAAGAATCCGATTCATCTGTCACGGAGAATCCAAAGAGGTCTAGTAAACTTAACAGGGTATATGATGTACCCTCATCTGTGGAAGTGTTTCCAGTTCTGGACCGTATGGCAGATGATATAAACCAGGGATTCCTTTTTCCCTGTGACTCGTGGCGAACAGTGCCCAAAGTAGAGGGAGCTATCTCTACTCTTGCCAAGAAAACTATTCCTATTGAAGATAGTTGTTCTTTCAAGGATCCCATGGATAAGAAGATTGAGGCTTTTTTGAAGATGTACATTCATCAGGGATTACAGTGGCAGCCTGTTGCTAGTATTGCTACTGTTGCTGGGGCAGCATCTTATTGGTGCGATGACTTATCTAATCTTATTTTGGAAGAGACTACTATAGAGGAGATCCAAGACAGGATCAAGGCTCTCAAGCTAGCCAATACCTTTTATGTTTTATGACAATATGTGAGTTCTTAGACTGGGAGCTAAGATTTCTGGTTTCACTGATTTAGCTCACAGAGCTCTGTGATTAAAATCTTGGTCTGCAGATGTCTCATCCAAGTCCAAGCTTTTGTGTTTGCCTTATAAGGGTAACACCTTGTTTGGTCCAGGTCTTGCTAAAATAATTTCAGAAATTAAAGGGGGAAAGGGGGCTTTCCTACCTCAGGTTAAAAAGAATAGACCTAAGGGTTGCCAGTTTTCTCATTTTGTTCCTTTCGTAACTTTAAAGGACAAAAGTCTTCCTCCTCTTCCAAGCTGGAACAATCCAAGTCTTCTTGGAGGTCCAGTCAGCCTTGGAATAAAGGAAAGCATGCCAAAAAGCCTTCAGCTGATTCTAAATCAGCATGAAGGGACCGATCCTGTATTGGATCAAGTGGGGGGCAGGCTCTCTTTTTTTGGCAGGCTTTGATACGCGATGTTCCTGATCCTTAGGCCGTAGACATAGTTTCCCCCAGTTACATAATAGGATTCAATTCCTGTCCTCCCGGGGCAGATTCCACCTGTCAAGGTTATCTGCGGACCAGATAAAGAGAGAAGCCTTCTTAAACTGCGTAAAGGACCTATCTTCCCTGGGAGTGATTGTTCCAGTTCCTCTACTGGAACAGGGTCTAGGATTCTATTAAAATCTATTTGTAGTTCCCAAAAAGTAGGGCACATTCCTCAGGGTTCTGTCCTTCAAAATGGAGACCATCCGCTCCATTCTTCCTTAGGTACAGGAGGGTCAGTTCATGACAACCATAGATCTGAAGCATGCATATCTTCATGTTCCCATTCACAGGGATCATTACCATTTTCTGAGATTTTGTTGCCCTTCCTATTGGCCTTGCTACAGCTCCCAGAATTTTCACAAAGGTTCTGGGGGCTCTGCTGTCAGTGGTCAGGTCCCAGGGAATTGCTGTGGCGCCTTACCTGGACGACATCTTGGTTCAAGCGTCATCTTTTTATCTAGCCAGATCTCATACAGAGATGTTGTCTATTCTACATTCCCACGGGTGGAAAGTGAATCTGGGAAAAAGTTCCCTTATACCAGATACAAGGGTGTGTTTCTTAGGAACAATTATAGAATCCCTGTCTATGAAGATTTTTCTGACAGATGTCAGAAAATCCAAACTTCTTACTTTGTGCCTTTCTCTCCAGTCTGCTGTTCGTCCATCAGTGGCTCAATGCATGGAGGTGATTGGTCTGAAAGTTGCCTCTATGGACATCATTCGTTTTGCTCTGTTCCATCTGAGACCTCTGCAGTTATGCATGCATGCTCAGTCAATGGAACGGAGACCACTCAGATCTCTCGCAGAGGATAGATCTAGATCCCCTGACAAGAGACTCTCTTGTGGTGGATCTTTCAGGACCATCTGTATCGAGGCACATGTTTGCTGAGACCTTCCTGGGTGATTGTGACCTCGGATGCCAGTCTGTTAGGCTGGGGAGCAGTCTGGGGCTCCTTAAAAGCTCAGGGCCTGTGGGCTCAGGAGTCTTCACTTCCAATAAATATCTTGGAGTTAAGAGCAATCTTCAATGTCTTGACAGCTTGGCCTCAACTAGCCTCAGTCCGGTTTATCAGATTCCAATCGGACATCACCACCTCAGTGGCTTACATCAACCACCAGCGAGGAACTTGGAGCTCCTTAGCAATGACGGAGCTGACTCGCATTCTCCAGTGGGCGTAGCCTCATGATTGTCATCTCTCTGCCATCCACATCCCAGGAGTGGACAACTGGGAAGCAGATTCTGAGTAGACAGACTTTTCATACAGGAGGGTGGGCTCTCCACCTAGAGGTTTTCACAATAATAACCCTCAGGTGGGTGGTTCCGGAGTTGGATCTGATGGCGTCTCATCAAAATGCCAAGCTTCCAAAATACGGTTCAAGGTCAAGAGATCTTCAAACCGTTCTGATAGACGCTCTGGTGGTTCCTGTTTCCTCCGTTTGATCTCCTTCCACGAGTAATTGCTTGCATCACACAGGAGAGAGCTTCTGTGATTCAAATAGCTCCTGCATGGCCTCGCAGGATCTGGTTCGCAGATCTGGTGACGATGTCATCTCTTCCGCCCTGGAGGTTTCCTCTGAAGAAGGACCTTCTTCAGGATCCCTTCCTTCATCCAAATCTGGTTTCTCTGAAGCTGACTGCTTGGAGATTGAACGTCTAGTTTTGGCTAGACATGGCTTCTCTGAGAAAGTCATAGATACTATGCTTCAGGCTTGTAAACCGGTTACTCGCAGAATTGACCATAGGGTATGGTGTAAATACATTAATTGGTGTGATTTTTTCTTGGAACAAAGTAAGGGTTCCTTAAATTTTGGCTTTTCTTCAGGAGGGCTTGGAGAAAGGTTTGTCTCTGCACTGTATATTCTTTTGCATAAATGTCTAGCAATTCTGCCAGATGTTAAGTCTTTTGTTCAGGCCTTGGTCAGAATCAGGCCTGTGTTTAAATCTGTTGCTCCTCCTTGGAGCCTTAATCTTGTTCTTAGAGTTTTGCAGCAGGCTCCGTTTGAGACGATGCATTCTGTTAATATTAAATTACTATCTTGGAAGGTTTTTTTTTCTTATTGCTATTTCGTCTGCTTGCAGAGTTTCCAAACGTTCGGCTCTTCAGTTTGATTCCCCTTACCTTATTTTTCATGCTGATAAGGCGGTCCTCCATAACTAAGCTGGGGTTTCTCCCTAAGGTAGTGTCAGATCGCAAAATTTTAATCCCAATCCTTCTTCCCAGAAGGAACATCTTTTGCATAACTTGGATGTTGTGCATGCTTTAAAATTTTACCTTCAAGCAACTAAAGATTTTTGGCAGACTTCTGCCCTGTTCGTTGTTTTCTCTGACAAGCGTAGGGGTCAGAAGGCCACTTCTACCACTCTTTCTCTCTGGTTGAGAAATGTTATTCGTTTAGCTTATGAGACAGCTGGACAACAGCCTCCTGAGTGAATTACGGCTCATTCCACTAGAGCTGTCTCCTTTTCCTGGGCTTTCAAAAATGAAGCTTCGGTGGAGCAAATTTGCAAGGCGACCACATGGTTGTCTATTCATACTTTTTCCAAATTTGATACTTTTGCCTCGGCTGAGACTTCTTTTGGGAGAAAAGTTCTTCAAGCGGTGGTGCCTTCAGTTTAGGTCCGCCTGTTTTGTTCTCCCTCCCTTTCATTCTTTGTCCTCTAGCTTGGGTATTGGTTCCCACTAGTAATTGGAATGATTCGTGGACTCTCTATGCCATAGGAAAGAAAACAAAATTTATGCTTACCTGATAAATGTATTTATTTCCAGGCATGGGGAGTCCACAACCCGCCCTTATTTAAATTCAGGCGGTAGTTTTTTTGTAAAAAAAATCAGGCACCTCTATACCTTTGTGTTATCTTCTTTTTCCTTCGACAAAATGACTGGGGGTTATGGGTAAGGGAAGTGATACTTAACAGCTCTGCTGGGGTGCTTTCTGCCTTCTCCTACTGGCCAGGAGTGAATATCCCACTAGTAATTGGAATGATTTGTGGACTCTCCATGCCTGAAAAGAAATACATTTATCAGGTAAACATAGATTTTGTTTTTATTTAGAAAATATAAGGATTTTTGTCCCTTTTTTTCCCTCATAAGGTAAAACTTGTAAGAAAGGGACATAGGAGAGTACAGGCTGTGCAATGAAAATCTCCTTGCGTGAGTTGTGATCACAAGCCAGCCTCCGGTGTCGTTGGGACTGTTCATTTAGCTTCCTCCTGTCTGGCCATGTTGAAGTACTCCCTCAGTATATCCTCTACTTTTAGCAACTGTACTGTATGTGCTTTCTACTGCTTTTTTGTTTATCCCAGTAAGACAGTGGAGTGGGCTTTGGGTGGGTAAGTACCTGAATTCCACACACAACTCAAATGGCTATCAGTAGGTACATCATAGCCACAGTTATGCCGCGTTCAAGTAAACTTAAATATCTTTCATAAGATAAGAGTGGAAAGGAATTCCATAACGTGGGATATACTTTCCGCCAATAGTAGGAGGCAGAGAGTCCACACAAGAGATTTAATCCCTTCCCACCTCCCCTATCTCCTCAGTTTTTTTTTTTATCTCCCAGGAGATAAGGCTGAAGATCAAGGTGCTCCAGCTATTTCTTTAAAAAATAGATTTTTCTGGAAGCCCCTCAACCCCTAATGCACATTCATTCAGTAAGAAGAGATCAGCAGAAAGAGTTCAGCACACTGAATGAGAGGGGCTCCCTGTGGGAAAACAGGTACTTCCTTGGCTATTCTCTGCTGTAAATGTACAAGCACTGGATAAGCTCTATATTGGGAACAGCTTCAGACAGGCTAGTAAGACTGGGGGGGTGTGCTTCAATCAGCTCCTGGGCTATTAGTAGGTACTTGTTTTAATCAAGTGCAGCATGGCTGGGGGTCTTAGCCTACATCCCTGCAGACACAGTGCCATTTCTTCACTTTAAGGGGTTTTATTCCTCTCTAGGACACATAGTATTGAGACCTGAGTGTGTATTCTTTCCTCACCAGCTTTATTTCCTTTAATCTGGTCTCTAGGCAAAATTGGTGTCTTGCCCTTTAAGAAAACCATTAACTGCTCTCTGCAGTTAGCGGTTCCTTCAGAGCTATACTGGTTGGACTCCGGGTAGGGAAAAGTGTTTATGTGCAATTTATTCACAATATTTCTGTTTTTGGGGGCATATTTAGTTTACTTGCTCCCAGGACAGTTAGACTGTTATGGCGGTTAGCCCCCACCCCCCAGCTTGGTGCCCTTTTCCTCTCTGGCTCCCTCTCTTCCTCCTCTCAGGATTTATGCCGGTGGATAGAGAGTGTCTTTGGCAGTTTATTTAGCAAATTCCTCTATAATGATATCGAGCAGGAGGGGATAACTCAATCATAGAGCTGCTGAGGGGAGGGTAAAACTCTGCTTTTTTTTTTTCACAACTGTTCTTTAACTTATGTCTTTTTTCTTATTAATAATTATGGTGTCAGAGGTGATTTAGAAGTGGGCCTATGTAGTTGACTTGCTTGTCACTAATGTTTCATATAACATTGCTGTTTATTAATTAACACAAGTTGTACTTTCACAGTTGCTCTTATGCAGCCTAAAATATCTGTTGCTCTGTACATATGTAAGAGCCATTAGAAGTGAAATCTACAGATCATAATCCCTGTGCAGCTTTCCCTGTTTTATACCAGATTTAATAGAGGGTAGTTTTACAGCAAATACCTCTATATAAATTACAAAACTGTTTCAGACTGTAAGGTTAACCAACTATGTAATAGAAGTGTTTCTCACATTATGCATGTGACTCAGCCGCATTGGAATCTAACATGTCAGTCTCCCCTGTGTTTGTCAGATTCACTAGAGGGTGGTTCTACAGATAATTGCTCTGCAGTGCCTCTGAATACTTTGCAAAACTGTTACAGTTTGTCAGATTAACCTGCTATGGAATAGTTGTATACCTGTACATGCAAATCCTCCACAAGCCATTATCCCTGTTAAGGGTCTCTGCTCTGCTCCAGTGCATATTTCTCAAAGTGCAACATCTGATTCTGAAATCAATCTGCATAAAGCAATGGCAGTATATTTGGCTGTTAGCTCTAATCCTTATTACATGTCACTTAATGTACGCAATATAATTTCTGTTCTGACAGAACATACTAATTACAAGTCCTGTGCTGGCTAATTGTATGTATTTTTTGTATGTAAGATAGTTTCTGTGTTTACAGAATATATTAAATTATGGATTTTGGACAATGTTCCTAGACTATGCGTATGTTTTGCATGTGCTTCAAAACATTAAATCTCATTACATGTACAAAAGCACCTTATATATGTAGATAGTTTTTGGCAGTACATGATTTCTACTGGTGCAACAATGTACTCAATATCTTCCATATCTTGGCGCATGATTGTCTAACCTCTGTATAATCATTTACTGAAGGTCTGTACTCAGTTTTTACCACATAGTGATTATACACTCACTGGCTACTTTATTAGGTACACCTTGCTAGTCCCTTAATTCTTCGTGGCATATATTCAAAAAAAAGTGTTGGAAACATTCCTCAGAGATTTCGGTTCATATTGACATGATAACATCACGCAGTTGCTGCAGATTTGTCGGCTGCACATCCATGATGCAATTAACCACATCCCAAAGGTGCTCTATTGGATTGAGATCTGGTGACTGTGGAGGCCATTGGAGTACAGTGAAATAATTGTCATGTTCAAGAAACCAGTTTGAGATGATTTGAGCTTTGTGACATAGTGCATTATCCTGCTGGAAGTAGCCGTCAGAAGATGAGTACACTGTAGTCACAAAGGGATGGACATGGTCAGCAACAATACTCAGGTAGGCCAAGGCATATGAACAATGCTAAATTGGTACTAAGGGGCCCAAAGTGTGCCAATAAAATATCCCCCACACCATTACACCAAGGCAGGATGGATCCATGCTTTCATGTTGTTTACACCAAATTCTGACCCTACCATCTGAATGTAACAGCTGAAATTAAGACTCATCAGACCAGGCAACGTTTTTCCCATCTTCTATGTCTAATATTGGTGAGCCTGTGCGAATTGTAGCCTCAGTTTCCTGTTCTTAGCTGACAGGAGTGGCACCCGGTGTGGTCTTCTGCTGCTGTAGCCCATTTGCTTCAAGGTTCGACGTGTTGTGCGTTCAGAGATGGTATTCTGCCTACCTTGGTTGTAACTAGTGGTTATTTGAGTTACTGTTGCCTTTCTATCCTCTCAAACCAGTCTGCCCATTCTCCTCTGACGTCAACAAGGCATTGTCGTCCACACAACTACCGCTCACTGGATATTTTCTCTTTTTCGGACCATTCAATCTAAACCCTAGTGATGGTTGTGCGTCAAAATCCCAGTAGATCAGCAGTTTTTTAAATATTCAGACCAGCCTGTCTGGAACAAACAACCATGCCACATTCAAAGTCAGCAAGTCGTCTTCACCACGTCTAGATGCCTAAATGCATTAAGTTTCTGCCATGTGATTGACTGATTAGCAATTTGTGTTACCAAGCAATTGAACAGGTGTACCTAATAAAGTGGCCGGTGAGTGTATGTATATGCGTTTTTTGACAGAACACTACATAGACGGTAATACCATTTGCACTTTTGTTTTATAAATAATTACTGCTTTACCAGCTTGCTTACTATTCGCTACAGCAGTGTCCATCATTTCATAATCTGCATACCTGTTCTTTATTTAAACAAAGGTGTATCCTAGTCACAGGGAGGGGGCGCTAGTACAAGAACAAATTAACCATATATATGGGTAACTATGTGAGTCCTAATTCTCATATAAACCTTACAATGATAAGAATATGCAATACAAATGGTAGATTGACCATAAAGTAACAATATTAGTGCTAATATATTAGTAACAATGTGAATGCTACATACACCTGTAGAATATATAAATAGTGGTCCACAATAGACAGTAATATCTTACTGTATAAACAAAATAATCCCTTTATCAAATAAAATGGGTAGGGAATGTAAATATAAGTGTCCTCTTTTGTTAAAGAAGAGATTTTTTCTTTGTTGGCTGCCTCCTCCTCGCCGACTGGTCTGGGTTAAACTATGAGATATAAGCAAGAACAGAGGGGCGCCTCATTGTGGTATCGTCAGATGTAGATGGATTTAAATTAAAATCAAGCCAAATGGATACTCACATACTCCAGGAGCACACCTATGTGCTGGTAGGGACAGGCTGTAGATTTATACAGGTGTGACAGCTCACCCACAATAGGAGATGATTTCTTTATGCTACAGTGCTGGGAATGAAGTGGAACACAGAGAAGAAGCACTACATGTGCAGATCATTTAAAGCACAATTGAAATCACTCTGTTAGTTTCACAAATGGGTACTCACATTCCAGATGAGCACACCAATGTGCTAGTAAGAGCAGGCTGGCAGATTGGGTACAGGTGTGTCAGCTCACCTCTTTTATAGATGTTCAAGATAGGCTGTTTTCCAGGAATACACCAATTCCAACAAAATGTCTCTTATATGTTAGTCAATGTGATAGGCAGATAAGATGCATCCACTCAGTAGAAGTTTTTTCCATAAAAAGTATATTTATTAAAAACAAGATTTAAAAAACAACACAACAGTTGTTATAAAAAGTGGATAAGGGGTATTGACAATGCCCCCCCTAAAAAATGCAACGCGTTTCTCGGTTTCAAAACCGTTTCATCAGGCATATAATACATCTTACTCCTGTCTCTGCCTTAAATAACTGTTAACTGACGAACATTCACCTCCCTTTAGGTGGGTGTGTTCTCTAATTAGTCCCAAACACCTGTCATTCATTACCCAGCTCACTAAATTTCACACCAAGTATAAACAAATCCTGAGTCATCTGTCTACCTATATTTTTTCCAGTCTTTTGTGTATATAAAACAAACACCTATTTGGTCTCTTATTTATTGGCCCATATTATCTCTATATTCTTACTTAGATTGTGTTGTGTACTTAGAAAGCAGGAATATAAGTCTTTTCTCCATGTGGGATTATGCAATTAATATGCAACAATAACAAGTGAGCTTTTTCTTATATAGATATCTTTATACATTTTTTATGTGTGTGATTAGTTCATGGTGTTTATAAAAAAAAATGAGACGCTGTAATAATACCTTTGCAGTTCATAAAAGTATATATGTTGCTAACCGAAAGTTTGCTGTGACAAATGCGATGACCCTTCATGTTGTTGTTCGCCGATACGGTACATATCTCAGATCTAATGGATCAATGTCTCCCAGTGTTTCGGTTGAATCAGGGATCTGATTGGTTTACGTATGCTATTGTTGAGGAGCAGCGCATATGTTCACAATTAAACCTATCCTAGTGTGGAGGTGTGTTCCTATCCATGCCCCTGTCTGGGGTCTGATTGGTTTGCGTATGCTATTGTAGCGGAGGAACGTATATGTTCACAAATAAACCTATCCTAGTGTGAAGGTGTGTTCCTACCCACGCCCCTATCAACAACTAATAGCTGTCATCTGAATATTTAGATAATTCCTTGTCCTAATAGTCAGTTTGTATTTTGGTTAGTAAGAAACTCAACTTAGATTACTTTTGTAAGTAATTTGAAATGGTGCCATATTAATTTAACCTTGCATGTATATATATGTGCATAGACCCCTTCTTAATCAATGATAGTGTGTGAAAGTGATGCCTGTTTGCGATAAAAAAGAAAATAATAATAAAACTAAATGTGCTAATCTATTATTATAAGTGATATTAAGTGAACTAATGCGGATCTAATCAAGAATAAGAATAAAACTTTGTGTTGATCTGCTCGTGTGAGTGATGTTGTATGGGCTAGTCTATAATTAATCTAAAATACCTAGATAAACTGATCTACTAATTTAAATAATTTTATGTGAGCTGGTCAGTGGCTGATCTAAATCGCACTATTAGATTCCAAAGTGTTAAACCTTCTCAGTATGTATAAACATATTTAACCACTTCTCTTGTGTTCGAATATAAACAACCAGAATAAATAAATAAGTGTAAGTGTTATTATTAAACTGAATTGTGACGTGTGATCTTTCGTAAAAATTATAAAGTGCTCCGCTCAGTGTATATTCTATGGATGATTGCTAATCCAATTACAAGGACCCATGTATGTGATATGTGATATTAAGAGCATGTATCCTAATATCGCTATATGATATACTAAAACAAAAATAAACTAATATATCATCGTAGTGTTGCTATAGTAGATTGCACAGCTATAATCTTAAAGTTTATTAATATGAAATAAACCTGTGGTTATATTGGTGTATCAATGTATAGAAATATATGTCTAAAATGGTTGATGTAAACAATGTAACATCACACATAAGAATAGTGAATATATATAATACTGTTGATATAATCATAGAAATCTATATCTGTAAAAGCGGTACTATATCTAACATATGGATAACTATGATCTATTATATGCTATAGGTTATTGCTAGAAGTGAGTATAACTAAACCCAGTATGACTATACCCAGTGAATGTGGGGACCTAATAAAATCTATATAGTATAATGTCAATCAGCATATAACGGGAATCGCTACATCTACTGTATTAATGTTGGATATAAATATGTATATGAATATGATCTAGAATGCCGCTAAGTCTAATACTTAGTTTAGGCCAGAGGGAAATAGAGATTGGAACTTATAAATCCAATATGTTTCCCTCTGGCGTAACCGGGTGTATCTGTTACTTCCTACCCTAAGGGGTAATCAAGTAAGTATGGGGGTGACCGTTATGTTGAACAGTACTGTGTCTCGATATGCTGTGTTTCATAGAGCGTTTCTTTATGTTTCTCAAGTGTTCGCTCCACCTTGTGCGGATTTTTCTGCAAGTGCGGCCTAAATATTGAATGCTGCATTTACATGTAAGAACATAAATTACATAATCAGTACTGCAGTCTATCCTATTTTTTATGGTGAAAATTTCCCCTGTGGTGTGGCACCTAATAGTTGTATTCCCATGTGTAATATAATTGCACATGTGGCATCTGGGTTTATTGCATCCTTAAGATCCTAATTTTCCTTTTCTATTGGTGGAAGATTTGAAATCATGTATGTTATTCTTTTTTGATATTACTATTTTACTCGGTGCAAGTTTTTGCTTCAAAGTAGGTGCTCTACGAAATACTACCTGTGGGGTTTTACTGATACTGTTATTTAGGATAGGATCTTTGAGTATTATAGGCCAATGCTTATTTAAGATTTTTCTAATATAGGTATGTTCAGAAGTGAATTGAGTTATAAATAATCGGATCTTTATTATAACTTTCATTTTCCAGTATATTTATTCCTTCAAGTTTGGGTGTGAGGATGGTTTTCCTATCCTCGTTTCTTGCTTTGGAAAAACTATCTTTGATCAGTTCAGTGGGTTAACCTTTCTCTCTAAATCTTGTTATTAGAACTTCTGATTGTTGATCATAAAGGGCCAATGTACTACCATTTCTTCTGATTCTCCTGAACTGGCTGTAGGGGATGTTGGTCTTCCAGCTATTGCGATGGTTACTGGAGAAGTGGAGAAAATTATTGCTATCCACTTCTTTGAAATAGGTGGAAGATTCAACATCCCCCACGTCATTCCATTTAAGATGTACATCCAAAAATTCAATTTGTTCAACTTGTATGTTGTGAGTAAAGGATCAGCCCATATCATTGGAGTTTAGATTGTTTACAAATAAAATAGCCTCCTCCATCGAGCCATCCCAGATAAATATAAGGTCGTCTATGTAACGGCCATAGAATACCAGGTTCGCCGCCCAGTTAGAGTTGTAAATGTATCTCTCTTCGAAAATGCCCATAAAAAGATTGGCAAAACTGGGGGCGAACCTGGTACCCATGGCCGTTCCTTTAATCTGCAGAAAGTATTCATCTAAAAATTGAAAATAATTATGGGAAAATATGTATTCTATACAGGTTATGATAAACTTTTGTTGTAATAATGGTAAATATATGTCGCTTTCAAGATGGCTGCTTACTGCATTAGTCCCTAATATATGATCAATGTTTGAATATAAAGACCCAACATCACATGTTAGCCAGAGGGATTGGTCTCATCTTTCTTTTGTAAGATGTATCGAGTCCACGGATTCATCCTTACTTGTGGGATATTCTCCTCCCCTACAGGAAGTGGCAGAGAGAGCACCCACAGCAGAGCTGCCTATATAGCTTCACCCCCAAGTCATTCTCTCTGCCTGCTTAACTGCTAGGAAGGGCAAAGAGGAGTGTGGTGACAAAAATGTTAGGTTTTTATTTTCTCAAGCAAAAGTTTATTTTTAAATGGTACCGGTGTGTACTATTTACTCTCTGGCAGAAAAGGGATGAAGATTTCTGCAAGGAGGATGATGATCTTAGCATTTTGTAACTAAGATCCACTGCTGTTCTCACAAGGGCTGAAGAGTATAGGAAAACTTCAGTTGGGGGAACAGTTTGCAGGCTAAACTACATTAAGGTATGTTCAGTCTATTTTTTTCTAGACAGACTATGTTATTTCTAGAAAAGGCTGGCAATATCCCCATGAGGGAAGAGTAAGCTGTATTCAGACACTTGGATAGGAATTTCAGCTTGCATGAAGGGCTCATTAGTTACTGGTGACACTGTTTGGTAAAAACGTTTTTGTTTATTCAGTGAATGATGCAATTATGACGTTTTTTCGAAGGGACTAAAGGGGTCATTGTGGCTTGTTTTTGAGTTTTCTAACCCACATGGTTAATTTAGAGACACTCTAGTGTTTGTCTGTTAGGCCTCAAAACATTGAGTGAGGTGGGAGGGGCCTATTTTCGTGCCTCAGTTGTGCAGTTTCTTTTCCTCTGAGACTTCTAACTGCTTCTCCAGAAGTTCCTGCCATGTTTGAGGGCTGTAAAAGAAGTTTTTTCCCCCACAAATTGTTCTGAAGGGCAGGTAGGAGCCACAGCAGAACTGTGGCAAAGTGCTGAAAGTCTTTTTTACTGGTTTTGATGTTTTTTCAATCCGGTTTTGCCATTAAGGGGTTAATTTGTTTATTTGCATAGCTGTGACGCCAAGTACCTCTAGTGCATCAAATTAATTTATTTTACAAGACATGGCCACAGTTATGAATACAACCCTCACAGAGGTTTTATCCTGACTGCCTGGTTTTCAAGGAAAGCGGGACAGCTCTGGGTTAAGGAAAAATGCTGAGCAGTCTGACGCTTTAGTAGCCGTATCTGATATGCCCTCACAATGCTCTGAGGTAGGGGTGAGGGATTTGTTATCTGAGGGAGACATTTCTGATTCAGGAAAGACGCTTCCTCAGACAGATTCTGATATGACAGCCTTTAAATTTAAGCTTGAACACCTCCGCTTATTGCTCAGGGAGGTATTAGAGGCTCTAGATGATTGTGACCCTATAGTGGTCCCAGAGAAATTGTGTAAGATGGATAAATACTTAGAGGTTCCTGTTTACACTGATGTTATTTTCCAGTCCCTAAGAGGATTGTGAATATTATTGCTAAGGAGTGGGATAGACCAGGTATTCCGTTCATTCCCCCTCCTGTTTTTAAGAAAATGTTTCCCATATCTGACACCATGCGGGACTCGTGGCAGACAGTTCCTAAGGTGGAGGGAGCTATTTCTACTCTGTCTAAGCGTACAACTATACCTATTGAAGTCAGTTGTGCTTTCAAAGATCATGTGGATAAAAAAATTAGAGGGTCTCCTGAAGAAAATTTTTGTTCATCAAGGTTTTCTTCTTCAACCTATTGCGTGCATTGTTCCTGCAACTACTGCAGCTGATTTCTGGTTTGAGGCTCTAGAAGAGGCTCTTCAGATGGAGACTCCATTAGAAGAAATTTTGGACAGAATTAAGGCCCTTAAATTGGCTAATTCTTTTATTGCAGATGCCGCTTTTCAACTGGCTAAATTAGCGGCAAAGAATTTAGGTTTTGCCCTTTTAGCACGCAGGGCATTATGGCTTAAATCCTGGTCTGCTGATGTATCATCTAAAAATAAACTTTTGAACATCCCTTTCAAAGGAAAGACCCTATTTGGGCCTGAGCTGAAAGAGATTATTTCAGACATCACTGGTGGGAAAGGTCATGCCCTCCCTCAGGATAGATCAAATAAGATGAGGACCAAACAAAATAATTTTCGTTCCTTTTGGAATTTCAAGAGTGGTCCCGCTTCAGCTTCCTCTGCTGCAAAGCAAGAGGGGAATTTTGCCCAATCCAAGTCAGTCTGGAGACCTAACCAGGCTTGGAACAAGGGTAAACAGGCCAAGAAGCCTGCAGCTGCCTCTAAGACAGCATGAAGGGGTAGCCCCCGATCCAGGACCGGATCTAGTAGGGGGCAGACTCTCTTTCTTCGCTCAGGCTTGGGCAAGAGATGTTCATGATCCCTGGGTTTTAGAAATTGTGTCCCAGGGATATTTTCTGGAATTCAAAGGCTCTCTTCCAAGGGGGACTTTTCACATTTCTCGATTGTCTGTAAACAGACAAAGAGAGAGGCGTTCTTACGCTGTGTAGAAGACCTACATACCATGGGGGTGATCCGCCCAGTCCCAAAAGAGGAACAGGGGCTAGGTTTTTACTCAAACCTGTTTGTGGTTTCCAAAAAAGAGGGAACTTTCAGATCAATCTTGGATCTCAACATTCTAAACAAGTTCCTCAAAGTTCCATTATTCAAGATGGAGACTATTCGGTCTATTCTACCTCTGATCCAGGAGGGTCAATATATGACCACCGTGGACTTAAAGGATGCGTATCTACACATCCCTATTCACAGAATTTTCACAAGGGTGCTAGGGTCCCTTCTGGCGGTTCTACGACCACGGGGCATAGCAGTGGCGCCTTATCTAGACGACATCTTATTTCAGGCGTCAACTTTCCAGCTATCCAAGTCTCACACGGAAATTGTGTTGGCTTTTCTGAGAGCTCACGGGTGGATGGTGAACATAAAAGAGTTCTCTCTTCCCTCTTATAAGAGTTTCCTTCCTAGGGACTCTGATAGACTCGGTAGAAATGAAAATATTTCTGATGGCGGTCAGAAAATCAAAGCTCTTAACCACTTGCCAAGCTATTCATTCCATTCCTTGGCCATCAGTGGCTCAGTATATGGAGGTAATCGGACTCATGCATGCTCAAACAGTGGAATGGGGATTATGCAGATTTGTCTCCTCAACTGCATCTGGACCAGGAGACCAGAGATTCTCTTCTCTGGTGGTTGTCTCAGGGAATGTGTTTCCGCAGGCCAGAGTGGCTCATTGTAATGACACATACCAGCCTGCTAGGCTGGGATGCAGTCTGGAACTCCCTGAAAGCACAGGGCTTATGGTCTCAGGAGGAATCTCTTCTCCCAATAAATATTCTAGAACTAAGAGCGATATTCAATGCGCTTCAGGCGTGGCCTCAGCTTGCTGCGGCCAAATTCATCAGGTTTCAGTCGGACAACATCACGACTGTAGCTTATATCAATCATCAAGGAGGAACAAGGAGTTCTCTAGCGATGATGGAGGTAACCAAAATAATCCGATGGGCAGAGGATCACTCTTGCCATCTCTCAGCAATCCACATCCCAGGAGTAGAGAACTTTTCATCTGGGGGAGTAGGAACTCCATCCGTCGTTAGACTTTTCATCTGGGGGAGTAGGAACTCCATCCGGAGGTATTTGCCCAGCTGATTCAGCTATGGGGCACACCAGAATTGGATCTGATGGCGTCCCGTCAGAATGCCAAACTTTCTCGTTACGGGTCCAGGTCCCGGGATCCCAAGGCGGTACTGATAGATGCTCTAGCAGTGAATTGGTCCTTCAATCTGGCCTATGTATTTCCTCTCCTTCTACGTCTGGTTGCCAGAATAAAGCAGGAGAGAGCTTCAGTGATTCTGATAGCACCTGCATGGCCACGCAGGACTTAGTATGCAGACCTAGTGGACATGTCCTCGGTTCTACCATGGACTCTGCCAATGAGGCAGGATCTTCTAATCCAAGGTCTGTTCACGCATCCAAATCTAATTTCTCTGCGTCTGACTGCTTGGAGATTGAACGCCTGATTCTATCAAAGCGTGGTTTCTCTGAGTCGGTCATTGATACCCTGATTTAGGCTAGAAAGCCTGTCGCCAGGAAGATCTATCATAAGATTTGGCGCAAATATCTTTATTGGTTTGAATCCAAAGGTTACTCATGGAGTAAGATTAGGATTCCTAGAATATTGTCTTTTCTCCAAGAAGGTTTGGAGAAAGGATTATCAGCTAGTTCCTTATAAGGACAAATATCTGCTTTGTCTATTCTTCTATGCAAACGTCTGGCAGATGTCCCAGACGTTCAAGCATTTAGTCAGGCTTTGGTCAGAATCAAGCCTGTATTTAAACCTGTTGCTCCGCCATGGAGCCTAAATTTAGTTCTTAAAGTTCTTCAAGGGGTTCCGTTTGAACCTATGCATTCCATGGATATTAAGCTTCTATCTTGGAAAGTTTTGTTTTTAGTAGCTATCTCTTCGGCTCTAAGAGTTTCTGAGCTATATGCTTTACAGTGTTATTCCCCTTATCTTATTTTCCATGCAGATAAGGTGGTTTTGCGTACCAAACCTGGGTTTCTTTCTAAGGTTGTTTCTTATAAGAATATCAATCAAGAGATTGTTGTTCCTTCACTGTGTCCTAATCCTTCTTCAAAGAAGGAACGTCTGTTGCACAATCTTGATGTGGTTCGTGCTTTAAAGTTCTACTTACAAGCAACTAAAGATTTCCGTCAAACATCTTCATTGTTTGTTGTTTATTCTGGTAAGCGGAGAGGTCAGAAGGCTACGGCTACCTCTCTTTCCTTTTGGCTGAAAAGCATCATCCGTTTGGCTTATGAGACTGCTGGCCAACAGTCTCCTGAAAGAATTACTGCTCATTCTACTAGAGCTGTGGCTTCCACATGGCTTTTAAAAATCAGGCTTCTGTTAAACAGATTTGTAATGCGGCGACTTGGTCTTCGTTTCATACTTTTTCCAAATTTTCCAAATTCAGAGGCTATTTTTGGGAGAAAGGTTCTACAAGCAGTGGTGCCTTCTGTTTAAGGTCCCTGTCTTGTCCCTCCCTTCATCCGTGTCCTAAAGCTTTGGTATTGGTATCCCACAAGTAAGGATGAATCTGTGGACTCGATACATCTTACAAGAGAAAACATAATTTATGCTTACCTGATAAATTTATTTCTCTTGTGATGTATCGAGTCCACGGCCCGCCCTGTTTATTAAGACAGGCATATATATATATTTTTATTTTTAAACTTTCAGTCACCACTGCACCCTATAGTTTCACCTTTTTCTTCCTAGCCTTCGGTTGAATGACTGGGGGGTGGAGCTAAGGGGGAAGCTATATAGGCAGCTCTGCTATGGGTGCTCTCTCTGCCACTTCCTGTAGGGGAGGAGAATATCCCACAAGTAAGGATGAATCCGTGGACTCGATACATCACAAGAGAAATAAATTTATCAGGTAAGCATAAATTATGTTTTTTATATTCTGTAGTTTATTTAATAGGTCAGTAGTGTCTCTGACATAAGATGGTAACTTGACTACATATTTCTGTAATAAGAGGTCTATATACTCCGATAGTCGGTCAGTAAGGCTGTTTATCCTCGCGATTATAGGTCTACCTGGGGGTGTAATATGATTTTTATGGATTTTCGGGAGGTGGTAGTAAAATGGAATACTAGGGTGATCAGGTAGTAGATATTGTTTTTCTTTTTTATTCAAGATCCCTTTATCGAAACCATCCAATATTACATTTTTAAGGATTCTACTGAATATTGGTGTAGGATCCCTTTCAAGTTTTGTGTAATATTCAGTGTCACATATAATACGTTTTGCCTCAGTGATGTAATCAGAGTAGTCCTGTAGGACTATTCCCCCACCTTTATCTGCTTGGCGTATTACTAAATTTTGATTGGTCATTAGCCTATTGAGGGCCTTTTGTTTATTCGGCCAGATTTTTTTGTACTGTATGTTGTTAGTGTTCTTTCTCTGATTTTGTTTGTAAGATAGTTTGTTCAAGTCATCCAACACTAGTTGTTGGAAAAGATCAATGGAGGACCCTTCCTCTCTGGGGGGATTGAAGGTTGACTGTGGTGCTAGAGAGGTGTGCACTATTTGCTCAAAAAAGTTGTTATTTAAGTTGTGAGGTTCTGTGTACACGACTTGTGTCAGATTTCTGGGGTTCATTTCATCTACTAGTATTGGTGTGTCGTCTAATTTGTGTTTCCTTAAATGTTTAGCCGTGAAATATCTCTGCAGTGAAAGTTTTCTTGTATAGGAATTAATATCGACATACAGATTGAAAATATTTGGTTGGTTTGGGGGGCAATAGGACAGGCCTCTACTCAAGATCCTAATCTCGTTATCTGAGAGCGTGTGTGATGACAAATTAAAAATGCCCTCTTTCAATTTCTGTAACTTTGTTTTTTTGAGGGTGTGCTCTCTCCCTCTTCTTCCTCGTTTGGGAATGATCTTTTTTTGTGGTTCTGAGCTAATTTTGTTTTGTCCCACAATCTGTCTATCACATTGACTAACATATAAGAGGCATTTTGTTGGAATTGGTGTATTCCTGGAAAACAGCCTATCTTGAACATCTATACAAGAGGTGAGCTGACACACCTGTACCCAATCTGCCAGCCTGCTCCTACTAGCACATTGGTGTGCTCATCTGGAATGTGAGTACCCATTTGTGAAATTAACAGAGTGATTTCAATTGTGCTTTAAATGATCTGCACATGTAGTGCTTCTTCTCTGTGTTCCACTTCATTCCCAGGACTGTAGCATAAAGAAATCGTCTCCTATTGTGGGTGAGCTGTCACACCTGTATAAATCTACAGCCTGTCCCTACCAGCACATAGGTGTGCTCCTGGAGTATGTGAGTATCCATTTGGCTTGATTGTAATTTAAATCCATCTACATCTGACGATACCACACATGAGGCGCCCCTCTGTTCTTTCTTATATCTCATAGCTTTATTTAAACAAGTAGCGCTTAACTTCTATCAGAGCTCATGCTTATTTAGATGAGGAGCTGTGTTAAAGTCTAATAAGACTGCATATCTTTGTATGTGAGCAATGTTTTTTATTTTTCTTTATTATGTATTATGCCTTCCTTGTTTCAGGAATATGATTCCATGCAGCGTATTCTTGGTGGTATTCTATAGAAATGTTATGTGTTTCATAGATGTACTACAGTTAAGTGTTTGTTTGTAACAGAACATACAATTTTCATGTACCTTAATGCTACTTAATCTTATTGTGTACTGTAAATTTCGTTGATTCAACACATACTACTTACCTGTACCTTGTTTGATAAGATAGGTATCTTATTTTACATAAAATAAATAGTATAGATAGAACATCTTAGTTACATGTATTTTCTTTACTAATTACATGTATCTTTTTATGCAGGCTAGATCTGTACTGAACATACTAATCGTATGTACTTTATTGCTAATCATGTTCCTTTTCATCTGCATTGAAGAGTCTGTATAGACAAGAATATGCTTCTTATATGTACTTTCTTTATTTATTAGATAAATGTACCTTATTTTATACCGTTTAGATCTGTATTGATGAACATGCTTATTACTTGTACCTCCGTTACTAATTAAATGCTCTTTAATTTATGCCTGTAGATTCTATTTACTCATAACAGGCTACTTAGCTGTACCTTATTTGCTATTCCAGGTATCTTCTGGTACATAGTATTGAGTCTGTATAACAGAATGTGCTAATTATATGTATCTTTCTGTTGGGAAGATAGAAATGTTTTGTCAAACCATAATAATCACATGTACTTTATCTGCTAATTGCATATACCTTTTATCTGAATTATAGATTCTCACAAAAGAACATACTAATTACTGTATATGTTCTTTATTTGCACAGCATATGTCCCTTTTTCTTCATAAATGGAAAGAGTCCACAGCTGCATTCATTACTTTTGGGAAATAGGAACCTGGCCACCAGGAGGAGGCAAACACAGGCCAGCCCAAGGCTTAAATACTCCTCCCACTCCCCTCATCCCCTAGTCATTATTTGCCTTTCATCCCAGAAGGTTGGCAGAGAAGTGTCAGAAGTTTGTTTTCGTCTCTTATGGAGGGTAGTACTCTTTGACATGGGATGGGAGTTTTAAGTAATCCTGTCAGTCTCTCAGTGAGGGCTTGGATGAAAGTTAGAATCCAGAGATGCAGGAAGAGTCTTTCTGCGAAACCATCCCGACTCATTTTAACAACTCCACAAGCAATCGTCATTGTCGAACTTCGCTTCGCTGCCTGCTTTCTTCTCTCAAGTCCATAGGGGAGGCGAGGGTACTATCCGTCACACTTGAAGGGCTGTGTTCCTGTTCCACAGCGTAGATTCCGGTAAGATTGTTTCATTTTACTTCTTTATGATTGTACTGTAACTCATTTGTTGAAAAATACAGGGTCTCAGTGGGACTCCTTTAGTATCTTGGAATCAAAGGTTAATATCTCCTGAGGGGGATTATTGAACAGGGTTTTTTTTAATCATGTTTGTTATGTGATTTAATCTGCTTATGTGTAATGTTAACTGGGCTTGTGGCTTTTGGAACATAACGGCCTTTTGAAGTGACGCGGTCAGGCGCGCTTTTTGTTTTGGACTGTATGGTTCACTGTGTGGCGACAGAGAATTCTAGTCCGCTGGTGTCTGGTTCATAGGAGGTGGTGAGTGCCCCAGCCATTGTGGGTGTCAGGTGCCGTTTAAATAAGAAAGCAGTTATTTTAACACATAAAGATACAGTAACATTACATTTTCTATTTATCAATGGGTATTCAGACGGTCCAGGAGGCCCTTCAGCTTGTTATTTAACATATCTAATGTTAATGGTCTGTATGTAAAGCTGAATTAAGAAGTCACTCTTAACATTTAAAGACACAGTAGCTCTAGTTAGGATATTCAATTTTATTTAATTAAAATGTGAATGATAATACAGTTTTTCTGTTCCTCATGTACGGAAATTTTACGGTTCAGAGCCAACTTTGTCTCAGATGCTGTTATAAAACAAGGTGCATCATGAAAATGTCCTATATTTTCTGCAGCCTTCTCCTCAAGTGTCCTAAAAACTTAGCATCCATTCAACCAGTGTCCTGCGCTTCCTCCACGACTCCTCCTGGAGTTGTCTTGCAAGATGTTGCTTCCCTTTTGTATTAGAGGGTCTCAGGTGCGTTGTCGGCTTTTCCCATGCTGCAGGGAGAGCACAAGAGGAAAATTAAACATTCAGTGAACGAGGTTTCTGTCATGGTGGTTGCTGTCTCAGAGTTTCCCTCCCAGGCCAGAGGAAGAGGATACTTCGATAGCATCTGAGGATAAAATCTCAGTTTCTGACGTTCCTTTCGAGATCTCATGGGAATCCTTCTACTTTTGCCTCTCAGCAGAAGGGAGGTTTTGGCTTCAAGATTATCTGGAGCCAGATGAGAGATAAGGGTGTCCTTCCTCTGTGTAGGAGACCTCTACAACCTGAAAGGGATAATTCCTGTTCCATTTTAGGAACGGGGGCTGGGACTTTATTCTAATCTGATCGTAGTTCCCAAAAAGGAGGTGGGAACCTTCAGTTCTATTTTAGATCTCAAGAGTTCGATCAAGTTCCTAAGAGTACTGTCCTTCTAGATGGAAACTATTCGTTCCATTCTCCTTTGGGTCCAAGGAGGTCAATTTATGACTTTGGTTCACATGTTCACATTAATAGGGACATTCACATGTTCTACGGTTTGCCTTTCTAGACAAACACTTCCAATTTGTGGCTTTGTCCTTTGGTCTTGCCACAGCTTCCAGAATTTTCTCAAAGGTTCTGGGTTTGTTGTTAGCAGTGCTTCGGTTACAGGGCATTGCTGAGGCACCCTAGCTGGACGACTGTCTAGTCCAGGCGCCATCTTTTCAAACAAAATCCCACACTGACATTATGTTATCCTTTCTGCGATCTCACGGGTGGAAGGTAGAATTTGGAAAAGAGTTCCTTAGTCCCAAATACAAGGGTAACTTTCTTAGGATCCTTAATAGAGTCCTTGTCTATGTAAATTTTTCTGACAGAAGTCAGGAAATCAAAGATTCTCGATACTTGTCTAGTCCTTCAGTCCACTCCTTGGCCGTCCATGACTCAGTGCATGGAGGTAATCGGGCTGATGGTGGCAATGGATATCATCCCATTTTTTTAGTTTCCATCTCAGTACTCTACAGTTAAACATGCTGTGGCAATGGAACCGAGATTATGCAGACTTGTCTCCTCGATTACTTCTGGAGCAGGAAACAAGGGATCTCTACAATGGTAGTTGTCTCTGGATCATCTCTCCCAGGGAACCTGCTTTTGCAGACCATCTTGGGTGATTGTGACAACAGATGCCAGCCTTCTAAGGTGGGGATAGCTCAACATGCTAAGGCACTGTGGCTGAGCTCTGTAGCAACCCAAGGGATGCTGGTTTGATCCCCAGCGAGGTCCATTCAGCCTTTAAAGCTGGAGCTCTCTAAAGGCTCAGGGAACATGGACTCGGTCGGAGTCTGTTCTACTCATAGACATTCTGGAAATGAGATCTATCTACAATGCTCTTCTGACCTGGCCCTTGTTAGCCTCGATTCAGTTTATCAGATCCCAGTCGGACAACATAACGTCAGAGATTTACATCAATCATCAGGGAGGAACGAGGAGTTCCTTGGCGATGACAGAGGTATCCAAAACAATTCAATGGGTGGAGGCCCATTCTTGCTGCCTGTCGGCGATCCACATCCCAGGGGTGGACATCTGGGAGGCGTATTTCCTGAGCAGGCAGACCTTTCATCCGGGGGAATGGGAACTCCATCCGGAAGTATTCTGCAGCCTGATTCTCAAGTGGGGTCAGCCGGAATTAGATCTCATGGCATCGCAACAGGGTGCCAAGCTCCCGATATATGGGTCAAGATCCAGGGACCCCCAGGGGGAACTGATAGATGCTCTGGCGGCCCCTTGGACCTTTCATCTAGCATACCTGTTTTTCTCCGTTTGCTCCTCTTCCTCAAGTAATTGCTCGAATCAAACAGGAAAGGGCCTCGTGATACTCATAGCACCGGCCTGGCCTCGCAGGATTTGGTATGCATATCTGGTGGAGATGACATCTCTACCACCTTGGAGACTTCCGTTGAGGAAAGACCTTCTGATTCAGGGGCCATTCCTTCACCCAAATCTAGTTTCTGTGAAACTGACTGCTTGGAGATTGAACGCTTAATTTTATCCAAGCAGAGATTTTCTGACTCTGTAATAGAGACCATGATTCAGGCTCGTAAGCCTGTTACTAGAGGGATTTACCATAAGATTTGGCGTAAATATCTCTATTGGTGGGAATCCAAGGGCTACTCATGGCGTTAGGTTAGGATTCCTAGAATTTTGTCCTTTTTCCAAGAGGGTTTGGAGAAAGGTTTTTCGACGAGTTCCCTAAAAGGGAGCAAATCTCAGCCTTATCTATTTTGTTACACAAACATCTGGTGGATGTTCTAGATGTATAATTATTCAGTCAGGCCTTGGTCAGTTGCTCCTCCATGGAGTCTTAATTTAATTCTCAACGTTCCTCAAGGGGCTCCGTTTGAGCCTATGCATTCCTTAGATATTAAGTTGTTATCTAGGAAGGTTTTATTTCTTGTTGCTACTTCTTCTGCTCGGAGAGTGTCAGAGTCTCCGTATCTTATTTTTCATTCAGATAAGGTAGTTTTACATACTATATTAGGATTTCTTCCTAAGGTTGTTTCTGATCAAAACATTAATCAGGAGATTGTTGTTCCTTCCTTGTGTCCTACTTCTTCTTCTCAGAAGGAAGGACTTCTGCACAATTTGTATGTGGTCCGTGCTTTAAAGTTTTACCTGCAGGCGACTATGGACTTTCGTTAGTCTTCTTCTTTGTTTGTGGTTTTCTCTGGAAACCGCAAGGGACAGAAAGCTACGGCTATTTCTCTTCCTTTTGGCTGAAGAGGAACCTCCCGAGAGAGTTTCGGCTCCCTCCACGAGGGCTGTTGCTTCCTCATGGGCTTTCAAAAATGAAGCTTCTGTGGAACAGATTTGCAAGGCTGCAACTTGGTCCTATCTTCACACTTTTTCAAAGTTCTACAAATTTTACTCTTTTGCCTTGACTGAGGCTGTTTTTGGGAGAAAGGTTCTTCAAGCAGTGGTGCCTTCCGTTTAGGTTCCCTGTCTTGTCCCTCCCGTATCATCTGTGTACTCTAGCTTGGGTATTGGATCCCATTAGTAATTAAGATGATCCGTGGACTCATCGTGTCTTAAAAAAGAAAAGAACATTTATGCTTACCTGATCATTTTTTTTTTTGACACGCCCGCCCTGTTCCTTTAGACAGGTTCTGGGTTATTGTAAACTTCAGACACCTCTGCACCTTGGCTTTTCCTTTCTCTTTATAACTTCGGTCGAATGACTGGAGTGGGAGGGAATTTAACAGCTCTGCTGTGGTGCTCTTTGCCTCTTCCTGCTGACCAGGAGGTGAATATCCCATTAGTAATTAAGATGATCCGTGGACTCATCGTGTCAAAAAAGAAATAAATTTATCAGGTAAGCATAAATTTTATTTTATTTTTTTAAGACACGATGAGTCCACTTTTTATCCAGTTATGGAGGATACTGATGTTGAGATTGTTCAACATTCTGATTCAGATTCTTCGTCCTGTGACAAATGCGAATTGGCCCCATTGACTCAGGTCAGTCAGTTATGTTCTTTAGACCGTTATAGAGCGCCTTGTTGCTCGGGCTTGGGGATTCAAGGGACTGCTGAGCCATCCGCCTCGGGGCCCTGTCCTCCTAGAGGCGAGTTCCCTACCGCTCCCTACTACTACACATGCGGGTAACCCAAGTTATGTTGTTTCCTCCTCCTCGGAGGTTGTGGTACATTTTCGCTTTTACATACTTTTGGCGCTTACGCGTCTACAAAGACCAGATGTTTCTTTGCGATTGTGTTTGTACCTGATTGCCCCAGGTTTCTCGGCCACAGGAGGGTATGTGCAGTTTTCTACGGGTGTAAGCTCTCAGGAGAGTATGTGCAGTTATCTATGGGTGTGAGCTGTTTGGGGACCCTATCACCAGTCTCCTCCTTCAAATGGCTCACCTCGTTAGACATGGGGGTATGAAGTAATCTCCTTTAAGTCTTGTTATCGAGATTTTTGACACTTTTGTTGGAAGAACAGGGTTTCTGTTAGGCTGGTCCTGTAGATCTTCCTGTTCTTCTTGGGCATTAACCCTAGGGTTGCCTGTTATTTTATTTTATCCGGTTAGGATGAATTTTATTTTTATTTTTCCTGCGGGAACTTTCTCTGGGATCGATACTCGCTGTTTGCTTCTACAGAAGTTGTTCGGGACACGTTAGTCCCATGTTTGTCTGATTTTTCTTCCTGCCTCTCTGAGGGCGGATTTAGCCAGCTTGGCAGTTATGACCCTGGTTGCAGGCTGGTCCTGCTTGGGTTCAGATCTTCTGTCTCGCGGCTTATTCAGACACGTGGCACCTATTATACCTTGCTGGTCAGTTTGGGGTGCCGAGTGCTATTAATGTTATTTATGTTTCCTGTTATTTGTTTTACAAGTTTCAGCTAAGCATTCTCAAGAGAACTTGCGGGTCCGTGCGGCTCTTGGGATTTTTTTAGTCCTAAATAGCCGTCTCTCTGGTGACTGGGTCACTCTCTGTTGCTTCCGATACCCTCGGAACAAAGAGTATTCCTTCCCACGTGGTGGGAAAATTAGAGGGTTTAGCGCCTCTTTTCCGCTGTTCATTGCAGTGTTGCTTTAGGAAATTGTCATTTTTGGACTTGTTCCTTTAGTGTTTCTCTTCTTCATTGAGACCTCTTGGATTTTCTGTTCTCCTTGTGGATGGGTCGCCTTCGGGGGACTTAGATTCCCTTCGGGAGTTGGTTGTTCCTTTTTTGGGACATTAGACAGTGAGGTCTTTTTGGGCTCCGGTTAGGGGTCCTTCCCCGGTATTGGGAATGCTCTGCATCTCCTTCTTGGGATAGAAGAGGTCCTAGTGATTTTCCACTCATATGGTTCAGGTATTGCCATCCAGGTGGCATCCAAACCCATGTTTTAGTGTCCTCTGACTTTAAATCTGAAGTGATGTGGAGGCTTGATGTTGCTCTGTTCGGGTGACTTGTCCTCACTGTTCCCCTTGTGTCTGGAGCTCATGGCTAGCTGGACAGCTGGCTCTGCATTCTAATGCTCTGTGGCTACTCTGTACTGTAGCAAACCGAGGGTTGTTAGTTCGATCCCCGGGCGAGGTCTACTTTCGATATTGATAAAATGAGCAGCGTCTTGTGTCCCTTAGGGGGATTAGCCACACTTTCCAAGCACAATCAAGTTAATGATGCTTGGACACCTGTTAGCTCTAGTGTCCATTTAAGGCCCTGGCTCTTTGGAATATTGGGCTCCTGCAAGGGGTGATCTCTTCCCTTTGGGTCGGGACTTGCAAGGGCTTCTTGCTCTTGTTATCCAGGTTATTCTGGATTTTTTCCCTGGGAGGTCTGTTTTTTTTATATCAGACGAGGCATTTATGTGCCTGGAAGATTGTTTAATCTAATCATTTGTAGGACCCGGGTTATTTGTCCTGATCTTCCAGTTGTCGAGGGTTAACTCAGAGTTTTTCTCTTTGTGGATCCCGCCGTGGGATATTACCGGACCTTATGATCCTAGGGCTGGCCTGGGGGGTCCAGTTTCCGGGGTACTTGGGATTAGCCCTTGTTCTGGCTGTTCTGTTTTACCTAGCAAACAGATGTTTTGCGGTTGCTCAGCTGTTACTTTTGCGCCTGTTATGTGTCCTAGCACGATGGTGTTTTAATGCATTCTTCTGTGTTCGTCAGTGGCGTGGCCTTGTGTCCTCTCGGTTCTTCCTACGACTTCCTGTCTTATGGGCAGGTGTTTATCGATGCTCTTCTCTTCCGGGGGCTCGTTGTCGGAGGTGTGGTTCCCTTTATTAGGGGCCTCTCCTGTGTTCAGGAGGTTGGAACAGATGTTTATCTTGTTCGGGGATTGGTCTGCACTTTGAGTTGTTCCTTTCCATCTGGGGAGCTGCTGGCTCCGCATTGAGACTTAGTCGGGTGGCCTTGCTAGATCTCCTTGGGTCTAACTCCTGCTCGTTTGTCTTTAGGTTGGAGTGGCTATGTCCATTCTTCCGCCCTTTTGGGGGCCGGTCTTGGGGTTCTTTTCAGTTCCCTTACTTTCGGATCTGTCGTTGCTTGGGCTGGTCCAGCTAGATGTAGGATCTGAGATCTGTTGTTCATCTTCAGGTCTTGGGGTCACAGTGGACCTTCCTTTTTTAGAGGTTCTGTGCCTCTCCCCCTTTGATATCTGTTGGTAGGCTTGGCAGCCTGGATTCCCTGGAGAGTCCTCTGTCTTGGAGGTTGGGCAATCTCTGTCTTGGATGGGCAGTCTGCTATTTTGTTTGGCCGCTTCTTCCTTACAGATAATGTTTTCTCTGTGTCTTCCTATGGATGACAGCGTGTTACTGGATTCAGGTATTTATTTTCTGAGTTTGCTGCTTGTAATTTTCTGTTTGCTCAGTCTCTGAGTTCTGACGTTTTGAGGGCTTTGTCTTTTTTCAGTGCTGTTGCACAATGTTTGGGAGATGTTTCTTCTCCTTGATGATGCCCGGTTGCTCCTTGTGGGTTGGGGGTCGTCTCCCCTTGTCCTCGGGATCCATTTGGGTCTCTGTGGACTTGTCCCTCCTTTGAAGGGGGTGTTTTCCTTTATGGATTTTGCTGTACCTTTTTGGTATCCCTTTGGCTTACCTTTGTCTTCTCCCTTTTGGTGATTTTGGTACTGTACTAGTAAGGGGACCGACTGCTGGGCGACGGTTCTCCTGGAGGAGTATTGGCTCAGTAAGTCTGTTTGCGGTCTCTAGTTAGGCTTTCGGACTATCTGCGGATCAGTATCCTTGAGGCCTTTTCGTTCTAGTTTTTTGCCCGGCTCCGACAAAGTGGGAGTTGGTTGGGTTGTGGGTTTTTTCAGGCCTGGTGCCCTCAGAATGGGCCGCCTATTGTACCCTCCCGTTTTTGCATTCAGTGTCCTCTATAGCTTGGGTATTGTTTTCCCAAAATTAATGAATGCAGCTGTAGACTCTTTCCATTTATGAAGAAAAACTTAAATTATGCTTACCTGATAATTTTCTTTTCTTCAGATGGAAAGAGTCCACAGCTCCCCACCCGTATTTTTCTGTGGGGCATCTCTTATTTTTTATTCTTCTGGCACCTTTTCACTCTGGTATTTCTTCTACTGCTCCTTGTTCCTCGGCAGAATGACTGGGGGATGAGGGAAGTGGGAGGAGTATGTAAGTCTTTGCCTCCTCCTGGTGGCCAGGTTCTTATTTCCCAAAAGTATTGAATGCAGCTGTGGACTCTCTCCATCTGAAGAAAAGAAAATGATCAGGAAAGCATAATTTAAGTTATTGTATGCGCAGTAGTTTCTGTATAAACAGAACATAATTACATGTACTTGCTAATTTAATATATCTTATTGTATATCGTATGCACTGACTTATGCCAACAATTTATGTCTACAAGCATATTAATCACTTGTTTTTTAATATATGCATTGGTTAATATTTAATTTTCTGTTTGCTCAGTCTCTGAGTTCTGACGTTTTGAGGACTTTGTCTTCAGCTGTCTTTTTTCTGTGCTGTTGCACGATGTTTGGGAGATGTTTCTTCTCCTTGATGATGCCTGGTTGCTCCTTGTGGGTTGGGCGTCGTCTCCCCTTGTCCTTGGGATATATTTGGGTCTCTGTGGACTTGTCCCTCCTTTGAAGGGGGTGTTTTCCTTTATGGATTTTGCTCTACCTTTTGGGTATCTCTTTGGCTTACCCTTGTCTTCTCCCTTTTGGTGATTTTGGTACTGTACTAGTAAGGGGACCGATTGCTGGGCGACAGTTCTCATGGAGTAGTGTTGGCTCAGTAAGTCTGCTTGCGGTCTCTAGTTAGGCTTTCGGACTATCTGCGGATCAGTATCCTTGGGGCCTTTTCGTTCTAGTTTTTTGCCCGGCTCCGACAAAGTGGGGTTTGGTTGGGTTGTGGGTTTTTCAGGCCTGGTGCCCTCAGAATGGGCCGCTTATTGTACCCTCCCGTTCTTGCATTCAGTATGCTCTATAGCTTGGGTATTGTTTTCCCAAAATTAATGAATGCAGCTGTAGACTCTTTCCATTTATGAAGAAAAACTTAAATGATGCTTACCTGATCATTTTCTTTTCTTCAATGGAAAGAGTCCACAGATCCCCACCCGTATTTTTCTGTGGGGCATCTCTTATTTTTTATTCTTCTGGCACCTTTTCACTCTGGTATTTCTTCTACTGCTCCTTGTTCCTCAGCAGAATGGCTGGGGGATGAGGGAAGTGGGAGGAGTATGTAAGTCTTTGCCTCCTCCTGGTGGCCAGGTTCTTATCTCCCAAAAGTATTGAATGCAGCTGTAGACTCTTTCCATCTGAAGTGGAAAATGATCAGGAAAGCATAATTTAAGTTATTGTATGTGCAGTAGTTTCTGTAGAAACAGAACATAATTACATGTACTTGCTAATTTAATATATCTTACTGTATATCGTATGCACTGACTTATGCCAACAATTTATGTCTACAAGCATATTAATCACTTGTTTTTTAATATATGCATCGGCTTATATTTATGCAGATTTATTTTTCTAAAATGTATCTATGACGTACATCTGTACACAAGACATTCAACTTGTACACATGTAACAAGGACTGTAGGTGGTCACTGTATGCCGACTAGGTCTAGCTTAACCCAGTATTGTAAACATAGGGTTAGAGTTTGAATACAGTTGTGAGTGATGTTTTTAGTCACTTTTAAGCTAGCCCTTTATATATTTGTATAACATGTCCTTTTTTCTAAGGCAGAACCTACTTTGATTATATCGTCTTGCAAATCACATAAGGTAAGCTACGCAATACAGCTGTCAGTTTTCTGTATTGGAGTGCTGATTGGGAGTCGCAAGGAGCACTAGATGTTTGCACTCCTCTGGCGAGGTTTCTGATTTTCTTCTTGGAGCTCTGAGTTTTCAGTTATGGCTTCTCCTAAGAAAGAAATTATTATTTTGAACAAACCTACAGTCACCTGGCTATACTAGAGATATTTTGTATCTGTTTTGGGTAGAACAGAATCAATGTCCTTTTCCAGTTGTTCTCTTTCCAGGAGTGTAGAACTGGGAAGAGGCTTATCAGCAGCCTTCTGTTCTCCCAAGGGAGTAGTCTCTCATGGATTTGGCGGATATTTCAAGTTTTTCCACTTGAATTGTGACCTAGGTACTGTGCCAGATCCAGGGACCTAAAGGCTCAGATGATAGATTCCTTAGAAGACCCATGGAATTTTCATATGTTTTCTTTAACTTAAGAGTCTACTTAAGTAATCCTGCTAACCCCAGCTTGGACCTTAATAGGGCCCGGCATTTTGACCTGGTTCACATAGCCAGTTGCTACCTTAATTTCCTCAAGGATAACTTGGGTCTCGGGGTGACACACTGCAATCCAGCAGTGGTTTCTGGGTTCAACACTGAGTAGGCTCTTAAGATTTTTATTTCTAATCTTAACGGCATGGAGATTGAGCGCATATTTCTGAGGCATGAAGTTTTCTCGGATTGGTTCATGTCTCTCCCTGGCAGACATGCCAACAATTTATGTCTACAAGCATATTAATCACTTGTTTTTTAATATATGCATCGGTTTATATTTATGCAGATTTATTTTTCTAAAATGTATCTATGACGTACATCTGTACACAAGACATTCAACTTGTACACATGTAACAAGGACTGTAGGTGGTCACTGTATGCCGACTAGGTCTAGCTTAACCCAGTATTGTAAACATAGGGTTAGAGTTTGAATACAGTTGTGAGTGATGTTTTTAGTCACTTTTAAGCTAGTCCTTTATATATTTGTATAACTTGTCCTTTTTTCTAAGGCAGAACCTACTTTGATTATATCGTCTTGCAAATCACATAAGGTAAGCTACGCAATACAGCTGTCAGTTTTCTGTATTGGAGTGCTGATTGGGAGTCGCAAGGAGCACTAGATGTTTGCACTCCTCTGGCGAGGTTTCTGATTTTCTTCTTGGAGCTCTGAGTGTTCAGTTATGGCTCCTCCTAAGAAAGAAATTATTATTTTGAACAAACCTACAGTCACCTGGCTATACTAGAGATATTTTTTATCTGTTTTGGGTAGAACAGAATCAATGTCCTTTTCCAGTTGTTCTCTTTCCAGGAGTGTAGAACTGGGAAGTGGCTTATCAGCAGCCTTCTGTTCTCCCAAGGGAGTAGTCTCTCATGGATTTGGCGGATATTTCAAGTTTTTCCACTTGAATTGTGACCTAGGTACTGTGCCAGATCCAGGGACCTAAAGGCTCAGATGATAGATTCCTTAGAAGACCCATGGAATTTTCATATGTTTTCTTTAACTTAAGAGTCTACTTAAGTAATCCTGCTAACCCCAGCTTGGACCTTAATAGGGCCCGGCATTTTGACCTGGTTCACATAGCCAGTTGCTACCTTAATTTCCTCAAGGATAACTTGGGTCTCAGGGTGACACACTGCAATCCAGCAGTGGTTTCTGGGTTCAACACTGAGTAGGCTCTTAAGATTTTTATTTCTAATCTTAACGGCATGGAGATTGAGCGCATATTTCTGAGGCATGAAGTTTTCTCGGATTGGTTCATGTCTCTCCCTGGCACCTAGAAAATCAGTTTTCCAAAGATTTTTCTACAAGTTTGGAAGTTTTTTTTTTTTTACTGTGCTCTTCTAATGTTTTTTTTTCTAGCATTTATTTAGGATCCGTTGGATTTTTCCGTTTCTGCTAGGTGTTCTTGTCAAGGGATTATCAGTTAGTCCCTTGAAGGGTTAAATTTGTGTCTTTTTCCAGTTTTTTTTTTTTTTTTTGCATAAACAATTTAGGAAAGTCTTTCTAATGTTTATATTTATTCTTTTTATCTCAGCTAGAAGAATTTTAAATTCTTGCTTTCCTGTGAATCTCCCTTTTTTGGTTTTTTTTCATAAGGATAAAACTGTTCTTACCTAGAATGATTTTCTCTAAAATTGTTTCTGCAAGACAATTTCAAACAAATTGTTATGTTCTTTAAATCTTCTAGAGCGTTAAATATATGTCTTTGAGCTTCTAAGGATTCCAAACAAAGTTATTTTGTTTGTGCTCTATTCTGATCTGCGTACAGGCAAGAAAACTACTGTATCATTGGAGTGGATTTGTAAATCTGAAACATGCCTTCTCTGCATACATCTTTAAAGATTTTCTGTTTTAATGTATTGGCTTGTTATCCTGGCATCAAGCCGGAATGATAGGGAATATCCCAGAGCAGAGAAAGTTAGCAAGATGAGGAGAGCGGCACTCACCACAGGCAGGACAGTCCCCAGTGACAACAGGGGAACAGGACAAGGCAAATCACTGGAATGGTCCGACAGGCAGGATTTGGCAACAGTAAAGCAGTCCAAGGGCACACCACTAGAATGGTCAGGCAGGGTTCGGCAACAAAGAGGCAATCCAGAATAATAGGGTTTAATAAGCAGAGTAGTCAGACAGGCAGGGTTCAGTAGCAATATATCAGTCCAGAAATTTAGGAGTTAAACAGGTAGTGTAGTCAGACAGGAAGGGTTCAGCAGCAATATATCAGTCCAGCAATTTAGGGGTTAAACAGGTAGAGTAGTCAGACAGGCAGAGTTCAGCAGCAGCGTATAGATCCAGCAATTCAGGGGTATGGCAGGCAGAGTAGTCAGACAGGCAGGGTCCAAAACACAGTAAGGTAAATAAGAAAAAAAACCATCTATCACTCCCAGGAATACATGAAGTAACACCTATACTTGGGCAGTGATAGATCATTTGGAGGAGGCTTACATAGGCGCAGGACTCGCGCCAAAGACGTCCGGACTGGCATCAGGAGAAGGGAGCGTGCAGCGATGACGTCTGTGACACACGCATCCAACCCGACACATTCCCTGACAACAAGCAGGGAAGGAGACCCTGCACCCCTAGCAACAGCGCAGCGTGACACGAAAGAAAACAAAGCTTACCTGATAAATTATTTTCTTTTTGGATGATAAGAGTAAATTTTAGTTGACAGATTTAATTTGCACCTCTGTAGTCCCTGCTTTGTCTTTCCTACCTATCTGTTCCTTTTCTCTACTCGACTATACATTAAACTAAGAAGAGAGGGGAGGTGGGAAGGGATTAAAACTCTGCCTCCTCCTCAGGAAGATTATCACTCACTGCACTTCTTGTGGGAGGAATATTTGAACTCGGGGCCTGCAGACCACTAATCAGCACACACATTAAACGACTGATGGACGACCTACATTTATCCTGATGCATAATATGCAGTAGAAGGCCTGGCGTCTATACTATCTTATACAACTCACACCTAGACGCAACATTTATGAATAGTTGGAATGCTAACTACCAAGCCAGCAGGTTACAGATTAAAGCCGGTATACTGGTGCATGTGTAATGTGTAATTTTTGCAGTCTCCTCACGTATTGATATGCTGAGCATTAGGATAATGTGAAATGTCTTCCACTATTGAATGTTTGAATATTGTATACATAACTTGAAAACATTTACCTATTTACTTATTTAAACACAATTGTATGCAAATTCAATTTACTTTAATAAAACTGTTGAAAAAAAAAACTCTGCCTCCTCCTAGTGGTGGGAAGTATATCCCACATGTTATGGAATTCCTATGGACTCCTCATCCCGAAAGAAAATAATTTAACAGGTAAACAAAAAGTTTTGAAGACTCTAGGGGTTCAGGACCTAATCCTGCAGAAGATAAGACTTTAAAGCAATTGGATATTATCTTCAAATCCAAGTCAGTTGAGGTTTTTAAAGTTCCTTTCCTGTTCACAGAAATACTTTCATAAGGAATGGGACAGGCCTGTGGTTCTGTTTATTCTGTTTCCTGTTCCAGAAGCTATTTTGGAACTTTTGGAAACCATTCCTAAGGTGGACGGAGCCATCTTGACTAGCTAGACAAACCACGATTCCTCTGGAAGACAGCACTTCTTTTAGAGAACCTATGAATAGGAAGTTGGAAGGTTTTCTCCGAAGGGCTTTACTGCTGGGAGGTCTGTCATTCAACCAGCTGTGGGTATCGCTTGTGTTGTAGGCGCAGCATCTCTTTGGTGTGATTTTTTTTAGCTGACTTGGTTTCAGAGGAATCCCCCTAACAGGATATTCAGGAGCGCATTAACTGCTTGCAGTTGGCACACTCCTGTTATTTGTGATGCTATCATTCCAATCTTCTTTATTAATGCGAAAAGTATGACCTTGGCTCTCCCCGCTAGATGGGCACTTTAAAGTCGTGGTCTGCTGGCATGGTGTCATTGTCTATCCTTCTAACGCTAGCTTTCAAAGGAAAGAATTTCCACGGTTACTGGTGGCAAGGGAGCCTTTTTGCTTCAGGATAAAAAAAATCTACCTCGAAACCAAATCTAGTCTGGAATAGGTCCAAGCAAAAAAAGAAGTCCACTTCCAATGGGAAATCTACATGAAGGTACAGCCTCTGATCCAGATTCTTTATCAGTAGGGGACAGGTTTAAGCATTTTTCAGAAGGCCTGGTCTTAGTTCAGGATCCCTGGGTAACGGAAATAATTTTTTAGGGGCATAGGATAGGTTTTTGGTCGAGACCTCCTCGAGAGAGGTTTATTCTGTCTCATGTTTCAGAGACTTGATAAACATGCGGAATTCCTTCAGTGTGTACAGGATCTGGAGGACATGAGAGTAATTGTGCCTATATCAGAAGAAAGGGAACAGTCGGGGGCTCCTGAAGGTCTCAGGAAATTGGATCGCCTCAGGAAGTGTGGTTACCAATAAATGTCTTGGAACTCCATGGTATTTTCAGAGCACTTCAGGCTTGGCCTTTTCTCTGCTCAGCTCAGTTTCTTTCATTCACTTTCAGTCAGAAAACATCATGGTGGTAGCCTATATGAATCATCAAGGTGGAGTTGATAGACGCACTAGCAGTACCTAGGTCATATCATCTAGTTTATCTGTTTCCATCAATTGTGCTTCTACCAAAGGTGATTGCTCGGATCAAGCAGGAACACATTTCTGCAATCTTAATAGCTCTTACATGGCCCCGCAGCACATGGTTCAGATGTCGAGAGCTACTCCTAGCCACACTGGCCGCACATTAAACAAGCTCTGTAGTCCCCAGTGTTTTCATAATAAGTTCTACCCATTGAATAGCTACCTAACACCCAAAACTAAAGTGGGAGACTAGTCTGGAGGGGCCGACAGCATAGCCCAAAAACAACACTGAGCCTGCATTACAACTGGGCTTGACAAGCGTCAAGGAGCAACTACCACATCCCATGTTATAGGCCTGTCCTGAAGAGGAGTGAAGAAAGAACTCTGTTTTTGGAGGCCGCTGATAAAACATCACCAGATGTGCCTTGGTAATCAAAGACCCCGTTAAGCCCGACAGTACTGCCAGCGATAGCAGTGCAGTCACCACGTGCCTGTAACGGCTGATTCAAGGGCCCAGCACAAGGCCACAATCTGTGGCAGCTACAACAGAGACAGGCCAGATAGATGGCCTACGACTTACCTACACCATTGCGGACAGACCAATATATATGCACTCCACTTGAATCGCTGGCTGTGCCTGAAACAACAACAGACAATCAGCAGGGGCAATCCACCTCAATGCTAGGCCATAGTTTGGGGCATACGCAGCGGAATCTCATTGTGCTGGTGCTTGAGGGAGAGCCGGCATCGCACCTGACCCATAATGAATTGGTCAGAGCTCCAGTGAATCTCTATTCTCTGCGGAGATCTCCACGTGGCCTGGTTACTCTTAGGGCCTGAAAAATCAACGGCCGGTCTCCATCGCTTCTAGGCCTGATGCCTAGTCCCACAACAAGCGTGCTGCTGCATACCCCAAGGTGAGAGATATAGGCATAGTATACACAAAACAAAACCTAACAACACAGGAGTATGAGACCTGCACACTGTATGGGGCTTAAAAGGGCTAAAATAAAAGACTACACACTATAAGAAGCCTAGATATATCCAGCCTAAACCATCCAGCAGAGCAACCTGACAGCACTTATATACTTGATTTACCTTAGTGTACAAAAAAGGGACTTAAATCACGTAGACTTCTTTTCTAGATCAATGGCAATAGCAGAGTAGTAGAGAAGCAACTATATTCTAACTTTATCCCCAATAAGAACATAGAAGAGCATAGATATAACTAAAAAAAGTACAAGATCACAATCACATCTACAAATTTCATGAGTGGTAATGTCAAATAAAAGAACCCCAAGACCATCCAGAAGTGTACAATCTTCTAGCATGGCTAGCTACCTTATTACATCAGAACCCACTCCCAGTGCCACTAGAGACTCGCAGGACCTCCGCAAGCAAACGACTACAGCTCAGATACATAGCATGGAACCAAGTCAGCATAATTATGTCACCAAAGAAGACCTCAAACACCTGTCCTCTAAAGAAAACATTAGAGAAGCTATGCTAGATGTTAAATCCACGTTTGGTGAACTCAAGAAAGATATAACAGCAGTTGACAAAAGGGTCACGCAAATGGTGGAAAAACAAGAA
Organism: Bombina bombina; assembly: GCF_027579735.1. Lineage (NCBI taxonomy): Eukaryota > Metazoa > Chordata > Amphibia > Anura > Bombinatoridae > Bombina > Bombina bombina. The sequence continues at coordinate 561,975,482 of NC_069504.1, forward strand.
AGCTTATGCTCAGATCTCCAACATCAGTCTAGCTATATACAATCACAAGAAGTAGTAGTATATAATCTTATGGAGCGTATATATACTACTACTTCAGGGGATTCCTGAATCAGTAAACACTCCTGCTCTACATGCCTATGTCCAAGACCTCTTCAGGTATATTAAAAATGTGCCATCAGCAGCAGACGTACAAATTGAGCGTGCACATCAAGTCCTACGGCCTAAACCACCTAGCAGAACACCACTGGAATATAAGGGTGAAGATATACAGGTTTTGTTGGAGCTCTGTCCAGTGACACTTTAGAAAAGAAGAGATTTGAGATATGTCACCAATGTCCTCAAGGAACAGGGGATACAGTATAGATGGGGCTTCCCTACAAGCATCATAGCCTCTAAAGACAATACCACAGCTATCTGCAGGAGCGTTGCTGATCTACCAGCGTTCAACCAAGCCTTGGGCACAGACATCAGAGCACCCCCGAATGCACCAGCACAAATGCCAGAGGCATCAAGAGATGCACCCATCCTACATGCTAACTTGCCAGGTTGACAAATGGCCCAGAAATGAACATATTTCATGTTAATACACTATAACCCTATAGTGCTGAGGAGGCCTTTGGTCTCTGCAGGCATTCTAATTAGATGGACATCACAAACTCAGGAAGCCTGGTCACATAACTCCCCGGATACTGTTAAGAAATGTTTATTTTTTATACTGTTACCCTTGCAGGTTGCCGTTTACATATAGCTGTTAAGTGTGTAGTTGTAAAAGTTTCAATAGAAAAGGAGTTCATCACACTACAGCATAGAAGTGCACACCGCGCACAGTTTACAGAGTGTAATTAATGTAAAGCAGAACATTGTGGAATAATCCCCAACTGTAGTTGATCTTAGTAAATGATACACATATGGACAGCTAGCAGGAGGAACTGAAACACTCATAATAGGCATACTATAAAACAAACTGACTCCTGAGCTGCATCCAGTTCTCTCATGCCTAGTTAAACAGGCACGTGACAAGGTGAAGTCATGTAAACTTAACAGGCTACATATACTCATAAGACATACATTTGCACTATTATACACTGCACTACTTACAGGACAAACCCAGGCACTAGATAGTTATGCAGAAGTAATAATTAATCTAGGATGCATAGAATTCCATATATATATATATGTTTATATGATATGTGAAAACACGGGGATAACTTCCCCCTAAAATTGTTACTCGTTTATTTATTTTATATTATTGGTTGGTGGTTGATTGATTGTAATTTACACAAATTATAATCCATATTTCCTCCCTACCTCCAGACCCAATCATATCTATTGATAGAGTATTCATAAAACACAGGTCAACCTCTCAACAACCCATATCTCCCCAAACACCTCCTTAACTCTACACCAACCAGACTTTTCCCTCTCTCCTAAACCCCCACTTTATTTTCTCTCCTTCTTTCCCCTCCAGCTGAAATGGCTCCTCTACAAAGTAGCATCAAAACGCTAACAGTGGAGCTGATCACTATTAAAGCTAAAGGACTTAATAACCCTTGAAAATGCTCTGTAGTCATAAGGGACATAAAGAGAATGGGAGGGGATATAGTTTTCTTAAAAGAGACACACTTCTCCAGATCGCATGAACCTAAATGGTTTAATCGTCATTATTCAGTTGCTTACTTTGCCTCAGTGCCTTCTAAGAAAAATGGGGTGGGTATACTTTTCAGCGCCAAAATGCCATTTAAGCTTAGCCAAACGACAAGAGACCCCGGGGGTAGGTTCCTGATCTTGATCGGCTCACTGCGTGGACGATCACTTTGGTCAATGTGTACATTCCTAACTAAGCACAACTGCCTTTCCTCCTGCAAATAGCCAATAAGATCCTAGACACTTCGAATGGTGTCTCCAGCACCCCCCCACAAAATAAGCTCATGGCGAACACCCGGAAAGAACTAGCTTTACATGATATATGGTGTATGTTGCATCCCACCACAAAAGATTTCACTTTTTATTTCCATCCTCACAGAAAATACTCACGTATTGATTATTTATTCACAGACCCAACAGGCCTTTCAATAACCTCAAATAGTACTATCCGAACAATCACCTGGTCAGACCACACGCCAGTTTGCTGTTCAATAATTTGGCCAAACGCCCCTATACAACCCTATGTCAGGAAGCTAGATGACACACTCTTAGATGATCCTCTCCTTAGAGAAAAGCTACAAAAAACACTTAGAGAGTATTTCACACTTAATGCTGACGTAATTATGCATAGTACTACTGTGTGGGAAGCACATAAAAGTGTCCTTAGAGGAGTACTAATAAAACACAAAGCTAACATCACTAGACAAAAGAAAACACAACACAAAGCATTACTAGATCATGAAGCAAACACTGAGAACGCTCACAAAGAGTGCCCGACTGATGAGGCGCTTGGATCAGCTCTAAACCAAGCCAGAACTAATCTTATGCACTACGTACAAGATGAACATCAAAAGAAAGCTTTAATACTCTGCAATTATTTGAGCAGGGCAACAGAGCGGGTAGCCAACATATTCAGAAACTTTTATAAATCACTATATAAAACTTACATACCCAAGGGACAGGAGGGAAGGACCAGCATCCAAACCTCCCTCATACTCGGCAATACTGGAATATTTATCAAATGTCTCCATGCCCAAATTATCAAAAGAAGATTTAGAATATCTAGAAACCCCCTTCACAATAAAGGAAATCATTGCGGAAATCAAAGACTTGCCATCAGGCAAAAGCCCAGGCCATGATGGCTTTGGAGTTAAGTATTACAAAACCTTTTCAGATATATTGGCACCTCACCTTGTGAGCATCTTTAATCAGCTGGATGAGACTCCATTCTTACCAGGTACCATGCTTGAGGCCCATATAACAGTGATCCCCAAACCAGACAAACCCCAAAATAAACATGAAAATTATCATCCAATATCATTACTAAATTAAGATGTTAAAATTCTAGTTAAGACTTTGGCCAACTGATTAAATAGATTTCTCCCCCAGCTGGTCTCATTGGATCAAGTAGGGCTTATCCCAGCACGAGAAGCCTGAGATAACAACCCGAAAGTCCTTCAATTAATGACCCATGCCCATAACAACTCTATTCCCCTAACACTAGTTTCATCAGACGCGGAAAAGGCATTTGACCGGGTTAACTGGTCATTCATGCGCCACACCTTAACCAAACTGGGCATTGGCAGTAACTTCACTAACAGAATATTTTCATTATACTCCTCACCTAACAAGAAGGTGAGAGTGAACGGAACACTCTCTAAGACATTTAAAATTGACAACGGGACGAGACAGGGATGTCCCCTATCGCGGCTCCTTTTTGCTCTAACAATAGAAGTCTTAGCGAGCAAGATCGTAAGAATCCTAGGATTAAGGGTATTACAGTGGGTAGCACTGAGCACAAACTTGCAATGTAAGCAGACTATATACTCTTGACATTATCTGACACTGTCCCTTCACTACGGGCAGTGTTGAGGGAGTACACAGATTACGGTGCGGTATCAGATTTTCTCCTAAACCCAATAAAGACGAAACTCCTCAATGTCACGGGAATCACCCTTACTCCTACAGTGAAGGAGTTAGTGGAATTCAAATACAAGTGCTTAAGAGATGATATGTTCATGCTATGGGATAAATTGTAGATAGAAACATCTCCACCTCTCATTCACCTTTGACACTGATACGGGAAAATCCGGACATAGGACTAGAATATAGACCACACGCTCACGGAAACACATACCCTTTAGCAGATTCCTCTATATACAACATTCTCCACTTTTGAAAACTTAAAACACTTGCCAAGTGGGACAACAAATTATTCTCATACTGGTATAGAGTGGCACAACTTGCTCACTTCTATAATACACACAAAGAAAAATCTACAATAAATACACAAAAAACATCCTTCGAGAGCCTCTGCATTGCACATCATACCCCTACACACTATCACTTCTATATAAACTATCAATCAAAGACGAATCTATATTACCATCCTTTGTAAAGGCATGGCAGGCAGACTTTGAAAAAGCTAAGAAAACCTCTGTATCAACCAGAGTGCAAGAAATTAACTTCAAAGTTTTGAGTAGGTGGTACCTGACCTCTCAAAGGCTTAGAAAAATATATCCAAACACAATTGGCGAGTGCTGGAGAGGCTGTGGAGAGGAGGGTACTCTGCTTCATGTCTGGTGGACGTGTCCACGCATTCAATCCTTCTGGGAGGAGGCATTCCTGGAGATGGGGAAGACCCTAAAGACCATCATCCCTCCCAAACCAAACCTTTTAATCTATCATGAGCTGCCCAAGATGATTGGCGAGGCCAGATACCTGCTATTCCTTATAATGCTCAATGGGGCTTATCCCCAAGTACTTGAAAAGCAACAAACCCCAAGTATACAGGAGTGGAAGTTCAGGGTGGGAGACCTGTTGCAGCTTGAAAGATACCACTACTTAAAAATAGACAAAATTGACATCCATGAAATGATGCTATTGATGTGGGAAGGGAAGGAATTCTAGCTCTCTTCCATCTTACCCCACTCTTTCCTCACTATTACATAGGGGGAGGGTAAAATTAATTTCCTTAAAAAAAAAATTCCCCCTCTTACTGCGCCTCCCTTCATCCCCCTCCTTCACGGTTTCCCTTGCCCTTTCCCCACTACCCAATAGGGTTGCCACTACTTGTTACTTGTAAAGTCTCAATTCCATGTTGTGAGAGAATTGAGCCCAAGATCACCGCTTTGTTATCAAACACAACCTATTATGTTAATAATAATCGTACCAAACAATATTGTTTTAAGTAATTATAAGAATATTGTCAAAACAAAATGCGATATAACGAGCTCAAAGAACTATGGACTTTCTATCTTTATGAACACTAAGAGTCACTCGACTCATAAATATTTCCTTAAAGGATTTAACTTGCTGTAAGACAGGATGAAGGATCATAAATGTAAAATGCATAATTTGAATACAATGTTAATGTTGTCCTGGTGATGTTATATATTTAACATCAATAAGGCTTGTTTGAAAGAAAATAAAAATGTGATTCACAGGGCTTCACTTGGAGGCAGGACAGTCGCCACCTTTACGTATGACATCTCATTCAACTCCTTCTGTATTTACTTCTTGGGCCTTCAAAATGAGGCTTCAGCAGAACAAATTTGCAAGGCTGCAACTTGGTCATCTTTACATACTTTGACTACATTTTTATAATTTTGATGTGTTTGACAAGGCAGCTTTTTGAAGGATGGTTCTTCAAGCTGTGGTTACTGGTAAATAGGTGCCTGCCTTTCCTTTCAATTTTTTATCCCACCTGTTTTTTTCGTGGACTCCACAGCTAAGGTATTAGTTCCCAACAGAGAGTAATTGTGGACTATCACCACTTTAAGAAAGAAAACATAATTTATTCTTACCTGATAAATTCCTTTCTTTCTTGGTGCTGAGAATCCATGAACCTGCCTATTTTTGTTGTTCCTAGTTGGCAGCAGTTCTAGTTTGCACCTCTTTACCCTACTATTTTTCTTACGTATTCCCCCTATTCTTGGCTATACATAATACTGGGCGGGTCAGGGAAGTAGGAGGGATATTAAAGCTCTGGTGTAGGGTGTCTTTGTGTCCTCCTGGTGGCAAGGTAATGAATTCCCAACTGTAAGAAATCATAGACTCTCGCCACCAAGAGAGAAAGGAATTTGTCAGGTAAGAATAAATTATGTTTTTTTTCTTTTCTAAAGTCATGTCTTGGTTGAGTTTTGCTTTTGGTCATTGTCATGTTAGAATGTGAAATTCCTCTTCAATTTCAGCTTTCTGTTAGAGACTAGTAGGTTTAGTGCCAAAATATCTTGATATTTGGAGCTATTATTTATCCTATCTGTCATGTTTCTGGTCTCTTTATCAGGGTGGAGCCCTATGGCAAAGCACTGGGCAGATTGCATAGCAATAGACTGGAGACTCAAATATATACAACCGTCCTGTTTATCAGGAGAGTTTCACAGGGTAATGGCAAGTGATGTCCTGAAATAGTTTATACTGGGAAACAGGTACAAGCAAGAGTTAACAGAAGAAAACTGTACAAACCAGTATAGCTGATGTTCATGTGCAAGTTCAGACAGACAAGAGCCAAGTACTGAAAGACCCACTTCAGGGCTAAGGACTGTAGTACACACTTCTGGACTAAACAAAGGAAATGTGGCTCCTAGGCAAAGTATAAGTAATGCCAGCTTTTGTGTTAAACAAAGTAAAAGGTAATACAATGTGCTGAATAAAAGCTGCAAGCAGCAGCAGCAAACTCAGCACTGGAGACAGGATGAACAAATACGCAAAGCAGGCAATAAGATACTGATGCTGGGAAACTGCAACAGGGAAAGTCCAAGCAGTAGTACTAACTGTGCCAAATGCAGAGACAAGGTCAAGACACTCCAAAGTTCAAAGGCAGGCAGCAAGAATCCAGACTTAGGTAATGTCACCAGCAGGAAGTCAAGCAACAAACAAGAAGCAGGAACAGAATAGACTTCAATGACAAAGCAAAGAGTGAAAGCATAGGTTGCTCATTATGTAGTCAGAGAGCACTTCCCTGATTGGGTAGCATCCAGGGAGGGTGAAGCTGAAAAACACACATACTGATGATAATATTCCTGTGTAAAACCCTGCAAGTAAACATCCTCCAATGGCACAGACAGAGCAAACTGAACTCTGAACCTGGAGTCCCTGGTTCAATCCCAGACAGAACCCAACAAGGGGGTCACCAGCGACGCTCCCGCTGTGTGGTTTGCAATTTAGTACAAACAGAGCCTATGGGATCCTGATGCCATCTATCTTGACGAGAGCCCTTGACCTAGCTGAAGAAAAGCAGCCCCAAAGCCCAGACATGTGCAGAATAAGAGAGATGGTGGTCACATGCAAGAAGTGACTGGTACCTGCCGGAAATTCCTGTAGCTTTTTCAGTGTTGCCGTTGGCATCCCTTGATACGTTTTCTCATTCTCTTATCAACTTTGAAGCTTTGTCCTGATCTTTGCAATATCTCTGTGGTGCAGCATTCTCTACTTGTTGATCGTTTTTCACAGTGCTCCTTGATATTTCCAGTTTTTCCAGTGCCTTCAATACTCTTTTATATTCCTCTCTTGATTGGTGCTTTTCAACAATTAGCACGCTAATTCGACTGTTCTTCACAAAGTCCAGGGCCTAATTCTACTATTAGCATGGCCCTGAACGCTGTAAAAAAAGTCGGAATAGTGCCCCTTCCACCTGCGCTAAAAGAGAAGCGATCCACCGTGCTAATGTGCCTATATCGCAAAAGAAGCATTAGCGTGGACCTGGAGGATTAGCCCTGGAAATTAGTTAGTGCATTCATTCAGACATTTGTTTCATTAAAAAAACTAATATCTGTATTTTCGTTACAAATTTGTAGCAAATCAAATGCACATCCCTGCTAATAACTATTTGGTGGGGCTTTCTCTGGACATTTGTTTGTTGGAAGATCACATTACAGATGGAAAATGTCTGACCTTTACATTGTTGTTTTTCTGTCTTTACATTTCAAAAACCTGCAATTTTATTAGTTTGTGTAGACTTTTTATATGCAATGTATATCTGGCTGATTATTTTGGAATTTACATTATTTTTTAATTCTTTATTAAAATAATGTGAATATGGTCTTGAAATTAGGAAAGGCAAGAATTAATTTGCTTCATTATTTGTTTACTGTAACTCCGTGCATTTCAAATGTGATAGACAACACTGCTAAAATTAGAATTTTAATTTTTTTGATGCAAATAGGGTTGTCAGCTGTCCTTCAAAAAAATACTGGACAGTCAGCAGATAACCGAGGGGGAATGAAGTGTAGTAGTTAGTCTTGTGGCAGACAAAAATACACATATATGTGTGTGTGTGTGTATATATATATATACACACAAATATTTAGATAACCATTAGATAGATACACATATATATTTATATGTACGTACATATATATATATATATATATATATATATATATAACATACATACAAATAAATATACTGTACATACACACTATTCAGCTGTATGTAAATAAAAATTACTAGCATATAATTATCACTCTCTTGTGACTATAGTGCAGTGCAACTCTATAATACCTCATGGTGATTCACTTTTTATCTCCCTGACTCCCAAAATCTGTCATGTTGCCATTCACAGACTTAGTCAGTCAGGCTGACAGTCCCTTGCAGGTTTAGTAGGCAGAACAGTGCACCAGCGCAGATATAGAGGCACATTATGTGACTGACATGTCACTCACTTCCATTTTCAGAATGGAGAGACTACGTGCTCTATTCAGCGCTGCGCTTCTTAGCTTCACAGTGCCACTGACTGTTACAAAGTTTGTCAGGCAGTCAGTAAGGCACATGGACAGAATGGACCCAAAAATGTCAGTTTTAAAAAAAAAAAAAAAAATGTATTTTACCGGACAGCAAACAGAAATACCGGACTGGCCGGTCAAGTCCCGGACACCTGGCAACCCTAGATGCAAACCATATAATATTTAAAGGACCAGTTCACTTATAATAGGTTGGTGGCATAGCAGCAGCAACACAGTAGTAAAACTTTAATTAGAGTAATAACCCAAAAAATAGTCGTTTTAAAAGTTAATTTTTTTACCTTTTAGAATTATTTAGCAGACGCTGTCCTCAACAATCTTTGAACACCTGCATAAAAGGGCTGAGCAACAGCCCCCTGACCAATTGCAATCGCGCGATTGATTTATGCAGGAATAAATTTTCATCACTAAACATATAGCATGCAGTGTTATATATTATTATTGTGTAATAGAGAGCTCGCGCCTGCCACTATCGGTCACAGAGCTGTCATGCAGTAAGCACAGAAATCCACCGTTTCTGTGCTGTGACCGGATCGCTCTTTAGGCACTTATCATTACTACCTAATGCAGCCGTCTGAGAAAAATAAAAAATTTGAGCAGAGGTAATTGTATATACAAAGTATATAGTAAGCTGTGCTTTAGAAGGTGAGCCATGGTTAGCACTATGAGCCAAGTAAAAACGAATCACTGCTGAACACAGACATGCATTTATTGAGTGCTGGTCTGTGTTCACAATAGCAGTGATGTTATTATGGGGGCCGGCGCAGCCGCACGTCCAAAAAAAATGGTAAAGGGTTTGGCAACACTATTCAAAAACGGAGTATTAGAAAAATGTTTTCTAAACATACAAAGTGTTAGATGTTTGCCCAGCACCAACATATTAATTCTTGTTTTAGGTAAACTGTCCCTTTAAATTATTAGCTGCCGAGGAGGAGCTAGCTACTGAACGGATCAGCAGCATCTTGCTGAAGCTCCTGTGCTAACTCTCTGAGTTAATCATTTAAATTACATAGTTTTAAGTAACTTTGCTGGATTATTTAGGAGATTGTTGAGCTGAAATGCTGGACTGCCCTGACCGACTGCATTGACAACAGATACCGGGAAAATTTAAAAGGAAACCGCTGCGAGTGAGATATCGAGGCCCTGAGGCCCTGGACGATCTGAACCCTTATCACATATTTGGCAGCAACCTAATTACCTGCTTGGGAGCTTTAAGCCACAAAGAGACATGCGACTCCGGAGGGTCGGGGCTCCGCTCCGGAGCCGTCTCAGTATACCCAGGTGCGTCAGAACGGAATAGCAGCTTTGGCGGTGTCTTTTACAGCCGGAGTTAAGGACCGCATCACATACACAGCGGGGAAGGAGACTAAATAGCGCCCCGAATCAGAGTGCATACCCGGCTGTTATCGGTACTCACACCCGGCGCAGCCTGAAGAGAAGGACAGCCGACTGAACACTGCTACATAGAACAGAAACTAGTGGCGCGAAAAAGCACCATCTTGACTGCAGACTAGTGGCTGGAAGCATTAAGGAGGGAACGACCTGTAGAAACAAGAATCCGGAGGCCCCACACAGTCAGCGAAACCAGGTAAAAGAGACATATACTTGGGGAACCCAATAACTGATTGTGCTGGCACTAGATATTGAACCCATAAGCAGGGCCCCATAGTTGCTGGACATTAGCATAACTGCTTACTAGAACTGCAGTATTGTCTATTAAGGCATAATTGTTAAACACCGGGCTGGCTGTGTGAGAGGTTATCTGGGGGCAAGATTCAGCACTAAAGGAGATATCTTAATATAACATTGATTAACAAAGTATTGCTGTTCTCTGTCCCCTCCATTTCCTGCTGGCTTTGCTCAGCAGGTCATACCCCACTTTCCCTTTCCGACTTCGTCCAATGTGGACAAATGCCCTGGGGACCAGAGACAGTTAAAGAGACTCCAGCATCTTAATTAGGAGTGTCATCATATGCTCTGGCTCAGTCAAGCTGTAAAAATGAATGACAATAGATAGCTAAATGGCTGTGTGAAATGGCTTGGCTAGGTGGTCTGGCAGAAATCTGAAGATATGAAAGAATAAGATTTTTTTCTTTACTACAGCAAACCCCTCATACTTTATAGAGTCCCACAGGGATTGATTAATATGCCCTTCAACAAGAAATGAGGGAGATATAGACAAAGTGAGTGAAGACTTTAACAGAAAGGCAGTTGGATGCTGGGATTTGAATCTGTTAGTGCACAACAAGACAAGAAGCAGAGGTTTGGAGTGTAGCTGCCTATTCTCTATGCACATTGAGAGAGTGGGGATCTATATATATATATATATATATATATATATATATATATATATATATATAAAGCTTAATAAGCAACCGCATTATTGCACAGTAGCTGAAAATAAATCGTTTTTTTGCTCACACCTGAGAAACACAGAAGGGGGAGCCTGAAGCCATATTCTCACATAATTGAATATTATACTTAAACATACTGCAGTGCATTCCCATCAGCTTTGAAATTAGCCATGTCTACCAGAAAAGGCCCCAAAAGTGACAAAGGGGCGAAATCTATATCAATGGACGCCTTCTTCAAAGCAGCTAAAACATCCAAAACTCAAGACCATCCCACAGTTGAAATGGAGGAAGACCTGGAGTCAGGGGATGATACAGACTCTAATGATATGACACCTGTAACCAGGGCAGATCTACAATCCTTAGTCTCTAAACAGGACATTACATCCAATTTTGAAAAGCTGTGGGACAAAATGGACAGCTTTCAAGCGACAATTACTGGCAGTCTCACTGAAATTAAGAATGAGATCTCGGGAACTGGGAAGCCGAGTAGACTCCCTAGAATCAACCACGGATGAGATGGGAGAGGAAGTTACAACAATTTCGGAAACATTAGCCTCACAGCAACAAACTATAACGGAACAAGAAGAAAAAATAGAAGATATGGAAAATAGAAGCAGAAGATCCAATATTAGGCTTAAAGGGAAACCGGAAACCATCACAACTGAAGAGCTTCACACCTATCTCCAACAAATGTTTCATGCCATCCTGGGAACATCCAATGATTCGGACTACCCGATAGAGCTCATAGGGCTCTCAGACCTAAACCCAAACCTGATCAGCCACCAAGAGATGTTATTATAAAATTGCTACGATACCCAGACAGAGAGAAGATACTTCTCGCAGCCAGACAAAATCCCACCTTCAAATTTCAAGGAAATATCATCCAGTTCTTTCAAGACCTCTGCGTTAAAACACTACAACGACGAAATGCACTACGGCCTCTTACTCTTCTTCTGAGGAAAAACCAGATCCCATACAGATGGGGTTTTCCTTTTTGCACTACAAGTGGTGCGGAATGGTAAGCTACTGTCTATTAAGACAGTGGAAGAGATTCCTGATATATGTAGATTTCTGGACTTAGAACCCCCAGACACCACAACTGGAGAAACAACAACACATCCGCCTGACTCATCCCAAAGCCGTCCAAAACCTCAAAGATCAAAGTGGAAGAAAGTCACCAAAAAGAAAGCGAAAACTTGAAACTGTCAGATAAACCACACTTGAGGTGGAGGAGGATATCTCTATTCTTTGGTGATAAATTTGAGGCTTACCCGATCTTGAAGGCCTCTGTGCCAGCAATGAGGTCTATTGTTTGGACCCCCCTTTTTTTAAAGGACTGATATTATTATCTCACTCAAAAAAGGGACATATGCTATAGTTTCTGGTAAGATCACCGGCTTGTCATTATTTATGTTTGTTTTTGACACATGTCTATCTTAAAACTAAGTCAGTTTCAGTTAATGTTGATTGTATGTTTGTTCATTTATATGTTAGAGTTGAAAGATATTGTACACTGCATGTCCACTCATCAGAGGAGGTAACCTTAGGGAAACACAGGAGAGGGGAGGAGAACCCAGGTTCCCTAGAATACCAGAAGAGAAGTGAGGGCAACCCCTATGACAATAGACTATTACATCCCATAATGATGCAAATGATGACAGATAAGAGATTGACACTTACACATAGTAGAGACAATGACATTCCCTAGAATTGTGTTAGTCTCGCACAATGCGAGAGGCCTTAACACAGACATTAAAAGAAGGACGGCTATGACTAATTACAGGAGATTAAGGGCAACTATCATATACCTACAGGAAACCCACTTCCTTAAAAAAACTATACCTAAATACTGGGCAAAAGATTACCCATAACAATATCACTCCACTTTAGACTCCAAGAAGAGAGGAGTTTCTATCCTGATACATTCATCCATACCATTCTTACACAAAGAAACCATCTCAGACGCGGAGGGTAGATATCTTCTAGTGAAGGGTAGGATTGGGGACGTAGATGTGCTTTTGTGTAATGTCTATGCTCCTAATGAGCAACAAGATAAATTCTTTGAGAATGTCTCACATTTGCTGACCAGTTGGTCACGACTGTGAATACTACTAGCGGGAGATTTTAACATTGATCTCCAGGCATTGACAAAACAAAACCTTACCCTGTCATCGAATAAAAAGAATAGGCAAAAAACGATTGCTAAAAATATACTAGGTATACTTGAGCAGCATACTCTACATGACACTTGGGCGACTCTGAATGGGGGATCTAGAGATACGACCTTCTACTCATCAGCCCATGATAGCTACAGTAAAATAGACTATGTATTTACAAGCCAGATCCTGCAGCCTGCAATACAAACCATAGACATACATCCATGCGTATGGTCTGACCACTCTATTACTCAATTAAGATTAGGTAATATTTCAGACCCACATAGAATAAAGACCTGGACATATGACCCATCCTGCACGAAAAACCAGTTAGTAAAAAACAACATACTTAAACACCTAGAAGAATATTGGAGGATTAATGTAGACTCCACAGTGAACCCAATCACACCCTGGGCAGCACATAAAACAGTACTGAGAGGGATTCTCATTAAGGAGAAGACTCAATACAAAAAACAAAGAGAGGCCCACATAAAACACATTGCGACAGTAATAAAATCTTTGGAAACACTACATAAACAGACCCAGTCGAGGGCTACACTGACGCAACTCACTACTGAAAGACAAAAACTGCATTCGCTATTAAATGAGCAATCTCTAAGAGCTGCACATAAACTTAAGACAAATTATTATATTTACTCTAATAAACCAGATAAAAATTTAGCAAAGAAAATTAGAGATAATTACAAGGCTCTGGCTATACCACAGATACAGAATTCCAATGGACAGATGACCTCCCACCCTCAGGAGATTGTTGATATATTTGCAGAGTTTTATAGCAAACTATATGATGGTTTAAAAGTGCAACACAGTCCTTCCACGCAGGAGATGTTTGATTCCTTCATCTCAAAAGCAAAACTAACCCCAATAACTGAGAAAGATAGGGAGGTGCTAAACGCCAAGATCACACAGGTAGAGGTGATGGCGCCTATTAAAGAACTTAAGCCAGGTAAAGCCCCAGGTCCTGACGGCTTCCCAGGGGAATACTATAAAGCATTTAAAGAGACACTAATACCCCTCTTAGTGGTATTCGCAAATCATATTATGGAGGGAGGGGAAATACCTAAGGACCTCCTTCGTGCTAGGATAGTGGTCATACCAAAACAAGGAAAAGATCCCAAACTCTGTGCTAGTTATAGGCCGTTCTCTCTTATCAACCAAGATCTCAAAATAGTTACAAAAATAATGGCCAACAGATTAAAGCATATTTTACCCTCTATTATACATGCAGACCAAGTTGGATTCATTAAGGATAGGGAAGCCCCAGATAATATTCGCAAAATGGTGTTGGTAATAGATTATCTTCAGGAGAAGGGAATGCCTTCTCTGATCCTGTCACTGGACGCGGAGAAGGCATTTGAGTAGATTGGAAATATATGATGGCGGTACTCACAACAATGGGATTTAATGGGAGATTCTTACAAGCAATTAGAGGGTTGTACTCGACACCAACGGCCCAGGTTAGAGCGATAGGACACCAATCTAAAGACATACACATACTCAACGGCACACGACAGGGATGCCCGCTCTCACCCTTAATCTTTGCATTGTGCATAGAACCACTAGCAGCATATATACGGAATTGCCCAAATATTTCAGGAGTAGAGGTAGGGAAGTTAAGTCATAAAATTGCCCTGTTTGCCGACGATGTCCTACTCACAATTACGAACCCATTAAAGTCCTTGCCCTTTCTATACCAGGCACTAGATTTGTTTTCCCAAATTTCGGGCTATAAGATAAACGCTGATAAATGTGAGGCACTGCCCTTATCTATCCCAAAGCACACAATAAAGCTGATAGAAGCTAACTTCGACTTTCAATGGGCGCTAGGGGGACTGAAATACTTGGGGATCAAATTAACCACACATTCTTCTAAACTCTACACCGCAAATTATGTTCCCCTGTTTAAAACAATCCGATCTGACTTAGGGAAATGGAGAAAGATGGGATTCTCATGGTATGGCAGAATATCTGCGGTAAAAATGACAATTTTGCCAAGGATTCTGTACTTGTTTCGAGTACTTCCTATTAAAATTAATATCCCAGACCTCGATAATATCCAGAAAGATATACACAGATTTTTAAGGGACAACAAACACCCACGGATTTCACGTCATATCTTAGACAGACACAGACAACTAGGTGGGTTAGGAGTCCCTAACTTACACGACTATTATACAGCAGCTCGCTTAGCCCAAACTTCGATACTGGGGAGACGACAGACAAACATATTATGGCCTGCTCTGGAAGCAGAAATGCTGAATCAAGAGACACCAGATGGTATCTTGTGGGACAAGGTCCTGGGAGAATCTCGAGCTCTATATCAAAATAAAATTACATTGCTTACTAGACAACAATGGATGACTACTAACGGATGGGAGGGTTAGTCCCTGTAAACTCACTGACAATACCACTGAAATACATAGTACACGACGATTTCAAGTGTAGAGTTATGAAATGGGAAAATAAAGGGTTATATAGGGTGGCAGATCTACAATATCAGGGTAAGTTGTTGACATACACTCAACTTCAGCAAAAACTTGAACCCATCCAACTACATTGGTTCCTGTATCTCCAAACAACATCAGCCATACGAGACTACCTAGGGACAGAGGGGACACAGAACCGACAGATAACTTTAGAGTACCTGTGTGCATCCCCTAATAGACCTAAAAAGGCAATTTCCAAGTTATATATTTCTGTTCAGGAGAGTAAGATACAAGTAAAAACGTCAGTAATGCTACAATGGGAACGAGATCTAGGTAAAGAGATTGAGATAGATAAATGGGATGAAATGTTTTCTCAGGCTAGCAAAGGACTTATAAGTGCGGATCTTAGGGAAAATGTATTGAAAACTTCTTTTAGATGGTATCTGACCCCAATAAAAACAGCCCATATGGTTAAAGGGAGCAATAGTCGATGTTACAGAGGCTGTCCAAAAGTAGGTACCTATTCCCACATGAGGTGGGATTGCCCTAAAGTAAGTAATATATGGCAAAAACTATCTAAATTATTGAGCAAGACATTGAATGAACAGATTTCTCTCACCCCAGCACAGGCGTTGCTGCACGAGAAAATTACTAGATTTAATACACACATCAATGTGTTTATCAGGATTCTGTGCACTGTAACAAGAATAACTATAGCAAAATATTGGAAGACGGAAATTCCATCTTGGGCAGAGGTCTTGGCTAGAGTCCGGGTAACATATTCAATGTATGAGACGGCAGCAAATGTGCTGGACATGGAACCTTGGTTCCAAAAAGTCTGGTTCTACTGGATAATGGAGACCAATAAACAGTGACATCCTACAATAAATAAAAAAAAGGTTTTGAGACTGGGGGGCGGAGGAGATATGCCCAATATCTAAAGAGGGAGAGAGGGGACATAGCTGACTAGAAGGGATACTTGGGTCTTTGATAGAAGTACTCTTAGATGAGTAAGCAATCTTTAGACAAAAAGAATATAAAATATGCAGTGGTATAATACAACTCTATGAATGTTTTTATGTTGTTGATTTGTTGGTTCGGTTTGTTTATAGATTATTTTTTAGATTCTGATAAGTTATGTTGAAACTATTAAGAGAGCACACCTCCCACATTACTCTACTCCCTATAAAGACTAATACACTACAGGAGAGCTAAGAAGAGCGGAAACAGGGGGAGAATTTATCAAGAAAAACAACTCCACAGTAGTTTATGAAGAATACAGTTCTGAGAAGTTGAAACCACATTTAAGTGTTGAATTCTTCATATGTGTCAACAAGGGATGGGACATACGAACTGTTAAAATCTCATGCAGTGGGATACCTTTAGAAATGTACACAGAGATGTTAAAGAAATATTGTATTGTGATATCTGATGTACCCTTATCATGAGATGTATGTGAGATCCCTGTACATGGAGGAGATGGAGAGGAGTTAATAAAAAATTATTTCAACTAAATTATTAGCTGCCCCTGGATCCCTCTAATAGGTCCTTTTCTGTCTCCTTTGCTGGCGACTCCTCTTATCCATTGCCTCTGTCTGTTGGAGTACCTCAAGGATCTGTTCTGGGTCCTCTACTCTTCTCTATTTATACATCCTCACTGGGTAAACTTATCAGTAGCTATGGCTTCAACTACCACCTCTATGCTGATGATACTCAGATCTACCTATCCACCCCTTCACTCTCTCCTTCTGTCCTTTCTCACATCAGTGTCTGCTTATCTGGCATTTCTTCTTGGATGGCTTCTCACCACCTAAAAATCAACATGTCCAAGTGTGAGCTCCTTCTAATCCCCCCCTCTAATTCTACCCCGGTTCCTAACTTTTCAATCACTGTTGGTGACACCACTATCTTACCATCACCCCAAGTCCGCTGCCTAAGAGTTACACTTGACTCCAATCTGTCCTTCATACCCCACATCCAATTGCTCTCTTCCTCCTGTCGCAACCACCTATGCAATATCTCCAAAATTCGTCCATTTCTGAGTGCTGAAACTACTAAACAGCTAATCCACTCCCTGGTAATCTCCCAACTTGACTACTGTAATAACCTACTAACTGACCTCCCTCTCTCCCGCCTCTCCCCTCTTCAATCCATCCTAAATGCCTCTGCTAGGCTAATCCACCTCTCCCGACGCTCTGTATCTGCGGCACCTCTGCGAGTCCCTTCACTGGCTCCCCATCCACAGCAGAATTAAATTCAAAATTCTCATCCTGACCCACAAAGCCCTTACCAACGCAGCCCCCCCCCACCTGTCCTCACTCATCAACAAATATACTCCAGCCCGCCCCCTAAGATCCAACAATGACCTGCTCCTTGCATCTTCTACCATCACTGTTAGGTGTTGTTTTCAGGGAGGGAGTGTCTGTCAGGACTGGGCCTCGGGCATACCATATCAGCTGGAAATGAAGGGGTTATTTGATAAGGATATCCAGAGAACAGCACTTCAGACCACGCAGCAATGAGTCTAAAACTATTCTTCTTTATTGAAAGATACAAGGCATGTCTTATAGGCGACAATTACAGCATGCAGGGTTAACATGATGACACGTTATGACCACGTCATTTTACACAGTGTTTGTCAGGAAAAATACAAGCTCATTATTATAATTAGGTAAAACAGAGTTTTGAGAAGCAATATTTCTGTAGTCATAATAACAAATGCATCTAGTACCAAAGCAAGGTTATATGAGCATCTTATAGAGATAGCGATTTCCAGGCACCTTGCCCGGAACATCTGCAAGGCCAAACTAGCTCTAACAAACTAATAACAAATCTGTCTTTCCCACTACAGAATAAACTACTATAATAAATGTTAGTCAAACAAGATGGATGCAAAAGACAAAATGGCAGCCAAGAACAAGATGGCGCTAGTCATGCTAACAATTATTCCTAACAATCACCTCCTCCCATGCTAGGCTACAGGACTTCTCTCGTGTGGCACCAACCATCTGGAATGCACTTCCTAGAGCTGTCAGACTCTCCCCTAACCTTTCCTCCTTTAAACGCTCCCTAAAGACCTTTCTGTTCATGGAAGCCTATCTCCAAATCAGTCTAATTGCTGCCCTCATCTAACTCCACACTAACATTATTCTTACCTTTGCAGTACAGGATTTATAATCTTACTTAGTATCTTCTATTTCTCCTCCCCCTTCACTTTTGGCAGTGCTGTGACATAGAGAGCAGTCCATATTCTCTACGTAGGCTTCCTAAGGGCTTTCAAAGGGCTGGACTTCAAGAGTGTCACACACTGATTGGATGTCCATTGGTTTCCTTGGAGCCCTTTTCATTTGTATAGGAAACAGCTCACATGGAACTTGACATTGTTTCCCTCTTTTTCTCATAACATTCTGTTATGACTGCATCTGTGTGACAGGAAATATGGTCTCTCAAAAACCTGACAGTTTTTAAGGCATCTAGTCCACCATGGAAGCTTCTCTTTCTTTTCTTTTTTTTAAATAAATGCTTCTTTCAGGAAACTGAGGGTTAGTATAGACTCCTAATTACTCTCCTTTTTGAAGGAAATACATCTTAAAATGTTAACTGTTTTTTATAATAAGTTCAGACATTTGGGGGCCGATTTATAAAGGGCTGAATGGCCCCTTATACCCCTGTTTCTGTACGAGCCTTCGTGCTTGCCGGAAACAGCAGTTATTAAGACTGCTGCTCCTTAACTGTTCTGCTGCCTCTGAGGCTGCGGACATCAATCTGCCCGATCCTATACGATCGGGGTGATTGACACTCCCTGCTGCTAGTTCACCAGAACTGCTTGTGCAAAGATAAATGCCGATAGTGTATGCTGTTGGCATTCAGCGATGTCTGGCAGACATGATACGCTACAGCATATCATGTCCGCCAGATAATGGTAAATCAGCCCCTATGTATAATATTTCAGACAACTTTTAAAGTATTGCAGTTGCAAACTAGGACTGGCATATGAAAAATAGTCTTATTAATATACTAAGTCATGTGAGAAAATGCAGACATCCCAACTCTCCCTGAAGTTCAGGGAGTCTCCCTCATTGTAATAGCGGCTCCCTGATGCCAGCAAATGTAATGGAATCTCCCTGAAACTCCAAGTACCATGATCCAATGTGGCCCAAATCCGGAAAAGTGTTTCTTTAAGGAATGCCTTTAGTTGCTGGGACGTTATAGAACCCTCAAAGCATGCATCAGTAACCAAAAAGCCCCCACTGATTTTAATAAAATAAAACACAAATACTACCTTATTTACTGCACGTAATTAAACTTCGTATTCTAAAATATTTAAGCATTCAACAAGCTTACGATCAGTGGAAAATAGGTTTGTTGTATGTGGTTGTGCAATAAAGCTACTTTTTTTAATGTGACTTTAGTGGGAAGCTACTTTAATGATATATCTCTATCTTATTTAGGGTTTCAAGGTGTTCAATATATAACTGGGAGGGAGGGCGGGGGTGGCGGCGCAGTAGCGGGTGAAGCCACCTCCCTGAAATTAGTTTTTGCAGGTTGGGATGTCTGGAAAATGACAAATATGCCTAAGGAAGGCCCATGATCAATCCAATTGCTTACCTTATGAGATCCCTGTGGTACATCATATCTCATATGATATCACCCATAAACAATACACAAAGCTTTCAATAAACTTTCCCTTTCTTGGACCTGAAGACCAAATAAGCCTTAAAGGGATATAAAAATACTAAATAACTCATTGATAGAATGATGTACTCGGAGCAAAGATTAGCCTGATAATAATATAGACATGTATTTTTAAAATTATATAAGTTGTTTAAATATTGAAAAAATAAGGGTAACATTTTCTAATTTCTAATCTCATCTTGTTACCCAAGTGGAGCAAGCCTCATCATTGTGTTTAACAGCAACACTGGACTATCCTTTTGTCAACCTCACTTTCTGGAAACACCATTACGTCAACACAGGGTAATCACTCCACAACGCTAGCGCAGAGAGACTACTACCGGAACTTTGATTTCGTAACTGCGCTTTGGATCTTCCCTCCGCACAAGTTTTGTTTAATTGTGTGGACTTCCACTAATAACAATATAGACATACATATACGCACATTCTTTATATATTATTATTTTTTTTATGTTAAATGTTTGTTTTAATGTATATGTATTGATATTCACGACTGTCACTTTTTCACTGTATTTGCACACTGTTGCACATTATTATTACAAAGAATGTTTTATGTTAATGCGCCACCTTCAGGTTTCCCCTTGGTTACCTGAACATTCACTAAATAAATCCTAGATAGAATGATGCATTCAAAGAAAAGATTAGTCTCAGAATAACATGTAGATGGTTTTAAGTTTAATTAGCTTTTTAAATATTGACAACATAAGTGTAAAGTTTTAGTGTTTCTAAAACAATGGGCGCTGCCATGTTGTAACTTAGGTTACTTTCTCTGCTGTTGCCAATTAGAGACCGTTATAAAGAGGTCACTACAGTGTGGAATATGAATGTTCTGTACTTCCATTTCTAGCAGGAACTGAAAAGTTCACAACTTCAGAATGGAATTACAGGAAAAGGGGACAAAATAAATAATGAAAGTATAGTGCAGAGTTTTTATTTATATATACGATTTATCATTTTATATTAACATCTCAAAGTATTTAATGTCCCTTTAAAGGCTGCTGACTCAACTGTGAATTACATCAGATCACTATTAGAGATAGAAGCTGTCTTAAAGGGATAGTAAAGTCCAAATAAAACTTTTATGATTCAGATAGGGCACGTCATTTTCAACAATTTTTTTATTTACTTTCATCATCAAATTTGCTTTGTTTTCTTGGTATTCTTAGTTGAAAGATAAACCTAGGTAGACTCATATGCTAATTTCTAAGCCTTTGAAGGCCGCCTCTTGTCTAAATGCATTTGACAGTTTTTCATAGCTAGAGGGTGTTAGTTCATGTGTTTCATATACTTAACATTGTGCTCATGCACGTGGAGTTATTTAAGAGTCAGCACTAATTGCCTGAAATGCCAGTCTGTCAAAAGATCTCAGATAAGGAGGCAGTCTGCAGAGGCTAAGACACAAGGTAATTACCGAGGTAAAAAGTGTATTCATTTAACTGTGTTGGTTATGCAAACTGGGGAATGCTAAATAAAGGGATTATCTATCTTTTTAAACAATAACATTTTTGGTGTTTACTATCCCTTTAATTATAATTGTATAAATCTTCCTTCTTGGCCATTTATTTCTGGTCAGCTAGTGCTTGTAGAACATTGCAACAACATTAGTCTTACAGAAAATGGTAATGCAAAAGTTCCAAGATATAATTTACTGCAATATTGATGGGGATTTTTTTTTTTTTTATATGGAATAACTTTTGTTCCCCTAATTTGTATCATGTTATGGAAATATAACTTTTTGAAGTTTTTTACCCCCTCTGCAGTTGTGTGTCCATCAGTGGCTTTGATAGATCTGCTTACCTCAGCAACCAGAAAAGTTGACCTCAGACAACATGAAAATGGCTTTCCTTCCCTGATACCCTGCTGAAAATGAACAATGTTTTCCCATCTTCTCTGATATGGTATTCACTCAAAGTACAATCTTTTGTTAGCTTGTATTTACAAAAGGAAAATGTTCTAACGGTTTGACAATCGCACCAAATGTACGCTATCCCATTCCTTAAAGAAGGCGGTTGTTTAAATGAGAAAATAAATCATCTCCGTTCACACATTTGGAATGGAGTTAATTGACTTGGAGCTGATCTTTCAGTAAACAGTATCAGAGATTTCTATCATTCAGAGGAAATCCACTAGGTAATACTGCCGTAACTGTCAAAATTATGGTTATGTCTTTCACAAAGTGGTAAGTGATCTGGTTATATAAAATAGGTAATACCACATACAGAGAGCTTTTATATAAGTGGTTTTCCACATAGGTAGTATAGTACTTCCAAACACAGGGCAGTTCTATTACCAATATATCTACAAATGGAATATGCAGTTATAGAGAAGGAAGATACAAAACCATCAATCATACACATAAAGTGCAGGTATATAGTAAAGCCTAAAAAAAATAAAAGCAGAGAATTTATGCCGCCATAAATCCCTTGAATAGAGGACACGTGTATAGTTACTGATCAGCCTGCTGTGAAAGTACCTCTCTTCTTTTTCTGATCTGAAATGGAGAATATTATCGATTATCATTTACTTGTATTTTGCCTTTATAATTTGCAATTCACAGCATACATAAATAACAGCAAGACATAAATAGATGGTTATGAGGGACCTGCTTCCAAGAGCACTTGGAGCCTCCCCTGTAAAATCATAGAAACAATTGTTTTTAAAGGGACAATCAACACCAGAATTTTTGTTGTTTAAAAAGAAAGATAATCCCTTTATTACCAATTTCCCAGTTTTGCAAAACCAACACAGTTATATAAATACACTTTTTACCTCTGTGATTACCTTATATCTAAGCCTCTGCAAACTGCCCCCTCATTTCAGTTCTTTTGACAGACTTGCTTTTTAGCCAATCAGTGCTCACTCCAGGGTAACTTCACGTGCATGGTTTGTTTTTGTAAATTAGTTAAAATAGTTTTAATTTATTATAAGATAAGGATGTTGTAATTTTAATGTAAAGTTAGCGGGTTGTTAGGTTTAGGGGTTAATAGCTTAATTTAGTTTATGGCGATGTGGGGGGCTGGCGGTTTAGGGGTTAATAGGTTTAGTTAATGGTAGTGATGTGGGAGGCCAGGGGTTTAGGGGTTAATAATTTTATTACAGTTGCGGCGGGTTCCAGGAGCGGCGTGATAGGGGTTAATAACATTATTTAGTGGCGTCGGGGTCTGGGAGCGGCGGAATAGGGGTTAATAATTTTATGTAGGTTGCTGCGATTTTGGGGCGGCAGATTAGGGGTGTTTAGACTCGGGGCTTATGTTAGGGTGTTATGTGTAAACGTTACTGGTTTTCTACCATAGAAATCAATGGGATATCTGGCAGCATCGAACATAAGCTTTCGCTGCTTTCAGACTCCCATTGATTCCTATGGCATCCGCGGCCTCCAGGGTGGCGGATTGAAAACAAGGTACGCTGGGCCGGAATAGCCACGAGCGTACCTGTTAGAAATTTGATAAATAGCAAAAGGTGTCAGATAGTGCCGAATTTGTATTCAGAACATCTGTAATGACGTAAGCATCGATCTGTGTCGGATTGAGACCGGCGGATTGTATGTTACGTCACAAATTTCAACTTTTGCCGGTCTGTAGGCTTTGATAAATAGGTCGAATCAAGCTCGCCACAATTGCGCTGCGGAATTCCGGTGTATTTGTGGTTGACGGCTTGATAAATAGGCCTCTTAATCTAAGACTCTGAGTCTCTGTACAATACATGATTACAATTTATCTTATAATGTATTCACTGGCCTGAGACTATTTTTTATAAAGTTTAAATATTTAAGTTACAGGTTCAAGTAAGGTAACTCACTTATACCAGAATTATCTTAAGAACCCAGCTGAAGTAAAGAGTATTGAAGAGATATAATTTCTAGAACAAATTATTTACCAGTGACTTCATTTTTTTAGCAGAATCTAGTGATTAGATATTTCAGCTTGAGATGCTGTGAATTTTCAAAATGTAAAAATACATTTTGCACAGTCACCTAGAATAAGAACTTAAGTCAGTGTCACACTTTTGATACCAATCATCCGACAGCACAACACAGCCACCTTGTTTAAATAAAATGAAGTACAGTTTGTCTGTGTACAATTAGAAGCTTTCTCCTGCAGCACTGAGCACATGTTGCCAGTGCCACTGACATTATTATACTTGGAGAATTTTAATTTACCCCGTCCCCTCCCCTGATAAGATGTTTGCAGGTGCCCCTGGTTGTGTCAGTGTACTAAGCCTTTAAGTAGTTAACAGGCTCACTTAGGTATTTATGTATGAAAATTGTATGCAACTGCCATCTCACCAACCCTACTTTCATTTGCTAAGCTTTTATATATTTTTAAGAAGTATTTAAGAATTTACAAGCTCTAGAAGGAGAATTACTGGTAACTAGTGAATTTAGTTGTGCTGCCATAGGCCTTGGAAAATATGCTGGCATCAGAACTCACCACCCCAACAACCAGATGACAGGTAAACATGGAGGGGTCAGGCAGCCCTTAACTGTAAGAACTACTTACCTGCCACACGCTCCACTTGAAACAAAAATGAACCCTTGGGATTTTTAATTATAAATGCATCTTCAACATAATGTTTATATAAAAAATATTTTAACATCCTTAAACAGTCCTCATATGCATCAAACAATTTTATAGAGTTTACTGTCCCTTTAAATTCTAGATCCTACAAATGAGTTTTTTATAAGCTCTTTTATCAATTATTGTATTTATGATTTCCCTGAAGCCTTTTACCAATATCACAGATTAATATATTAAACAAAACTGGCCAAAAATTAAACCCGAAGACACTTTCCTAATATCTGCTCCATCCTTCTAAAGACAGAAGTGTTTTTGTCACCCTTATATCTATGTGAGAACAAAGGGGACAAGTGACAGTCACTAATAATGAGGAGAAACCAGACCAGTTATTTGCTGATGAGCACATAGCTAACAAACCTGAACATGAAGGGCCCTAGCAAGGACACCTGTCTGAGAAAGGTAATAAGTGCCAGACATGAGGTTAACCTCTCCAGTAGGGCTGTAACTGTAATAAACATATAAAAGTGTCATTATGTACAATAAATTCATCTGAAGTAAGTGTGACAGCAATTTCTTGAGTAACTGGTAATGGGACAAGCAACAACACACCCAAAATGACTTCACAGATCAGTTTAAATCATAGAGATACGTGTGTCTAACAGTAACAGTCACTTGATTTTCCTGATTAGATGTCAGAATATGTTTTCATTATAGCTAAACCAGTGCACAGGTGAAATGATCAGCTGATCAGCAAAACCATGGTTACTAACCTGCTCTCACCCATCAGCTGATTATTTCATCTATGCACTGGCTCAGCTATAATTAAAACCTGCCCTGTTGGGGGTACTTGTGGCCCGCGGTATATGTGTTTCTCCAGCATATCATATCTAGTGCCTCACCAGCCTCTGACCTCACGTCACTGTGTGGAAGTAGGTGCAGTTTTCTGGAGAACTTTGTGAGCAAGAGTTAGAATTTCAAATTTAAAAGGACATTAAAAGGGACAGTAAACATGAAATAAATGCTAGGTAGAATGATGCATTCAAAGAAAAGATTAGTCTGAGAATAACATGTAGATGTATTTTTTAAAGTTTCATTAGCGGTTAAAATATTGACAAAATAAGTGTAAAGTTTAAGTGTCAATAAAACAATGGGAGCTGCCATGTTGTAACTTAGGTTACCTTCTCTACTGTGGCCAATTAGGGACAGTTATAAATAGGTCACTAGCAGTGTTCCCTCTAAGGACAGTTTTGTGTGCGGCCCAGCAGTGAAACAGTTAATTAGGTAACCACACCCTGCAATTAGCAAACACTGCACAATGCTGATGGCAAGGTATGGTTCTCTTGTTAACTGTTTCACTGCTGGGCTGCACACAAAACTGTCCTTAGAGGGAACACTGGTCACTAGAGTGTGCAGCCAATGACTGGGTGGAATATAACGGTGTTTTGCACTTTCTAACAGGAACTGAAAAGCTCACAATTCAGAATGGAATTACAGGAAAAGGGGCTAAAATAAATAATGAAAGTATATTGCAGAGTTTTTATATATATATATATATATATATATATATATATATATATATATATATATAAATAATTTATAATTTTATATTACATCTCAAAGTGTTTAATGTCCCTTTGAATATTGCTTGCTTTTCTCAAGAAAATTGTGCTTGTCCCCTGCATTTTGAAAACCTAGGTGAAAGAATTTTCTTTTAGGTTAATTAAGGAAGTGTGGGAAAAGCTGCTGCTGAATTGTTGTTATGGTTATCAATACTCCAGCAGTATAACATTTATTCACAAGTCTCTCACTTATAATGTGATGCTATGGTGTTTCCTTTTTCTATGTTCTATTGATAGAGAAGTTACCACAGATATTTATCCTGGCCCACATTAGGGCATGTCATTATATTACTAGTATTTGGAATATCATCAGTTAACTTTTGTACATAACCATCTTGAAATGTTTGCTGTATTTTGAGAAGATAAACATAAAAAATACACATTGGTAAATCTAGATAGTCAGTCTGAAGACATTTATGACAGGTCAGTCTTTCTTTTTCCCCCCATATTACTTTAACAAACATTTTTTTTTTAAATACAATACAAGAGAATAAAAGGCAATGGGGTATATTTATCAAAGTGCGAGTGGACATTATACGATGTAGCGTATCATGTCCGCTGCACATCGATAAATGCCGACAGCATATGCTGTCAGCATTTATCATTGCACCCACGGTTCATGTGAACTGCTGGTGCAATGCCGCCTCCTGCAGATTTGCGGCCATTCGGCCGCTAGCATGGGGTGTCAATGAACCCGATCATATTCGACCGGGTTGATTTCTGCCCGCCGCCTCAGAGCCGGCGGACAAGTTTTGGAGCAGCGATAAATCGACCCCAGTGCATTAACTTGGTATACAAAAAGATATCACTGAAGACACTTGCTCCAAGTGTTGAATTTCTTTTCTTTGTTAACAGTCAATAGATGATATTGTTGAGTCTTTGGATCATATGCAACAAAAGTAAAGAATTTGACACCATTAAATACCAATAAGAAATGACAAAAAGAAAAATAATTACATCTCCAAGTAATAAAAAGACACCCAATAAAAATTAGACTGGAAAGAACAGATTAACAACAGTTGTTATAAAATTGCAGATTGTACCATTACAACTGAATATGTTATAACTCAGCAAATTCAAAATAAAGATCCAGTTGATCTGCAAATATGGAGCAAACTTCTTACTGCCATTCTGGGAATGACAGGGGTGTACCCCCCCCCCCCCAGTACCTGGGTATTATTTGTTTAGTACTATTTAAAAGAATAACTAAGGCACAATTCTGAGGTTTTGAGAGTTTGGGGAGGGGCTTATGAAGAAGTGCTATAGAAGGGTCAAAGTGAATGTGCATCAATAATAAAGCATTGATTTCTTTCATAACCTGAGACCAAAAAGGTATTAATATTGGACAGGAACACCATACATGTTGTTTCTAATACTTTTAGGTTATTTGATAGGCACCATATATTAATCAAACAAATCCTTAAATGTTGTTCACACAAGCTGGGATATGTAAAAATGTTAATACTCTAAAGTCAGAAAAGATTGTATTGCATCAAAAGGTCAATTATACACTATTAACAGTTTTGCCATGTTTTTGCCAGTTGATTAATTCTAGTTTCAGCCAATGAATATTTCACTTTTAATCTTGGCCCGTCCGGAATCCATTAAAAAAAAAAAACCTCATTTCTGTGCTGCTCCTGGCTTATAGCAGTAACACTAGCTACAATTTTAAGTTTAAATTGATATTCAGCTGTCCTGAAGATGTTTCCCAAAGGTAAAAGTGGACAAATGGATTTTCGTTAAACAAATTCCAAACAAAACCTTTTTTTTCCTATTGTGATGAATTATTCATACAAAACATTTTTTTTTTCAGTAAACATCTAATATGTGTATTGTCCCTAAATGTACCTGTACAACATTATAATTTGTTTTATGATTTCAGTAATGTCCTTAGAACTGGTTTACTGTCCACAATAATTAGGATAATCACACCCCTGACACTCTCTGAAGGAGGAAGGACTGGTCCTTAGCAGGTTTTAAAATTAGGTAAATACAACCTTAGATGAACAACAACACATTACATAGTGTCATGATTTACTTAAAAAAAATAAAGCAAAAATTGAGAAACCATGTGTGAAAACCTAAGTACACCCTTACTGCTTCCATAGGAATTAAGAAGCTAAGTAGCAGCCAGGTGTTGCTAATCAAATGTCCTTGATAAATTGATCATCAGCAAGTGTGACCACCTCTATAAAAGCCAAAGCTTTAGCAGTTTACTGGTCTGGAGCATTCAGGTGTGTGTTATCACAATGCCAAGGAGCAAAGACATCAGCAATTGTTACTTCCCATCGATCTGGGAAGGGTTATAAGGCTATTTCCAAACAATTTAAAGTCCATCATTCTACAGTGAGAAAGATTATTTACAAGTGGAAAACATTCAGTTGCCAATCTTCCCAGGAGTGGACGTCCCAGCAAATTCACCCCAAGGTCAGACCGTGCACTGCTCAGAGACATTGCAAAAAACCCAAGAGTTACATCTCAGACTCTACAGGCCTCAATTAGCACGTTAAATGTTAAAGTTCATGACAGTACAATTAGAAAAAGACTGAACAAGTATGGTTTGTATGGAAGGGTTGCCAAGAGAAAGCTTTTTCTCTCTAGAAATAACATGGCAGCACGGCTTAAGTTTGCAAAGTTGCATCTGCACAAACCACAAGACTTCTGGAACATTGTCCTTTGGACTTACGAGACCAAAGTGGAGATATTTGGCCATAATGCACAGTGCCACGTTTGGCAAAAACCAAGCAAAGCGTATCAGCACAAACACCTCATAGTAACTGTTAAGCACAGTGGTGGAGGGGCGATAAGTTGGGCTTGTGTTGCAGCCACAGGACCTTGGCACCTTGCAGTCATTGATTTGACCACCAACTCCTCTATACCAAACTATTCTAGAGTCAAATGTGAGGCCTTCTGTCTGACAGCTAAAGCTTGGCCGAAATTGGGTCATGAAACAGGACAATTATTCCAAGCACACTAGCAAATCTACAAAAAAAAATGGCTGAAAAAGAAAAGAATCAAGGTGTTGCAATGTCCCAGTCAAAGTCCAGAATGAAGCACATTTGAAAATAGAAGTGAATTTAAAAGTGTCTTAAAATGATATGCTCTATCTGAATCATGCATGTTTAATTGTGACTTTCCTATGCCTTTAAGAGGCTGTTACCATTGTCTCCCAGGCTACACGTCATACAATATACATGCTTTAAAAGCATTTCAAATGATTGGATTAGTTTTGCAGTCCATGGACATACCCTCTTGCTTGTAACTATCTTATAAATGAGCTCCTGAACTAATCAAGCAAGCACTTTTTAGAATGTTAAAGAGTCAGTTTTCTTATCCATACAGGGTGTACTCTGGTTTATCTGGGCATGTTGAAATCCACAATTGTAAAATTTAAATTATATGAAATATTTAGAAAAAATAATAACATGAAATTGCAATGATTTTTTTTTTCCCTTGTAAACATGACTAACCATTTTATTCTGAACAATGTCCCTCTGATTAAGGAGACAGTAAATACTGCAATTTTAATATAAAAGGTTTAGTTAATCTTAAGCTTTGCAATATACTTTTATTTATTTTACAACTTTTCATGTCATTTAGCTCTGAAAATTGTAGATTTTTTAATCCTCAGACCTGGAAAAGAATCCTGTAGACTTCTCAAGGCTAACCCTGCTCCATGTAAGTTGCCTAACTGCAAAACAATTCATGTTATTCTAGCAATACAACTCGGATTAGCCTTGTTGCCTGCAGACTAAAGCCTGGTCTTTCTCATCTAAATAAGGCTATTGGTGAGTGGAGTTTGGCTATAAAAGAACAAGTGCAGCAGACAAGATGTTAATTTGTTTAAAAATGTTTAGACTTGGCTGATATTTTAATCGCAAGGCAGCAGAAATGTCTTGTAATTATAAAATGTTGTTTGCCTCTTTAAAGCAATAATGCAATGATTATGCAATATATACTCTACATTTTCTTACTACCTGTGCAATGTAGGGGTGTAATTAGAATTTCTAAACATTGCCAAGTATTTTTTAACACTATATTTTCCCACTTCATTTTATTTAGATTTATATGTCAGTAATTAGACCTTCAAAAATGTTACCCTTTGTGTCTTAGAAAATCCATCTTTGACTGACTGCTTAGTTCCAACTGTATCCAATAATCACTGCTCTTGCTAAAGATTTGCAATGAAAAATTGACAAAGTGTTATCTCTGAATGCCTGTCTGATCTAGATGAATTCTCTAAGATCATGGTTACATCAATGCTGAGCTACGCTGTTACACTGCAATAACTTTCACACTTACCTAGAGGTGAACTTTATATTTCAGTATTGTCCTAGAAATGAGAAAGACATGATTGGCATTTTGTTTAGACATATTTTATACTAACTGGTCAATGTTGCAAGGAAATACTGACCTAATATGTCAGTCAAATCCCATATTTAATGCCCTCAAATCCCATATTTAATGCCCTTTGTTCATTGTTCTATGAGATGCATTTTAAGAATAAACAGTGGGAACATAAATGTTATAGTTTGATACAAAGGGGTATATTTACTAAGGGTCAAGCGGACATGATTCACTGTAGCAGTGACACATCCCACAATCCTGTACATTTTTTCAGCGTATAGTTTTTCAAAATACAAAACAAAACTGTAATGCACATTACATACCCTCTTTTAGATGCAATACCTTTAAAAATGAATGTTATGTCCCTTTAACTGTAAACTGAGTAAACACAAGCAATGCATTGTAAGTTCACTTTTAAGCATGACCCTCTTTATCCTCATATCTCTGGACCTCCTCAACTGATGTCATTTCTTTTATAAATGATTCATCTGCCAACCTGCACTGATTTGTTGTGTGTGTAATCAATTTACTGATATTTGTTTGTTTTTTTAAAGAAATTCAAAAGATATATTACAAATCAAAGTGCTGTTATATAGATGAAGCAGGCTGTGGAGCAAAAGTTCCAGAATTGCAGCCAGACATGAAATGTAACCAAATCTAAGCAATGTTTAAATGATCCCTGATGATGTGTAACTGAATTAAGAGATATGACATCACAGGCCATCATTATGCTGTAATAGGGCAATCAGGAAATGATCTGTCTTTTCCCCATAATCTATTCCAGACAAGATAATTCAGCACAATATGTGCCCTATGAATGATTCCCAGATGTAAACACATAGAAAACACATCCAACACTGAAAACAAGTGATCGGGGGAAACTATGCCTCACCTTGTATCTTTAGCTAAATAATCATATTGACATTTATATAAAAATGCCTATTCTTAAAAATAAAATAGTCTGTTACAGATGAAATGCGATTAACCAATAGATGCGATAATTGAAGGACTTTTTGTTTTACTGCACAAAAATTGTACTGATTTTTTTTTTTACTGATTTTATACACCTGTTATTTACGTGACTGTTACTGATTTTATACACCTGTTATTTACGTGACTGTTACTGATTTTATACACCTGTTATTTACGTGACTGTTACTGATTTTATACACCTGTTATTTACGTGACTGTTACTGATTTTATACACCTGTTGTTTACGTGACTGTTACTGATTTTATACACCTGTTATTTACGTGACTGTTACTGATTTTATACACCTGTTATTTACGTGACTGTTACTTGATGCTTCAAATGAATAAAACGAAAGAAAACGCATGATCTCATTTATTAGAAATAAACTAGCGATCAGGAAAGTATTTGTGATATTCCCCATTTATGTCCACCTTCTTTCTGCTGAAACAGTGCACTTGTGTAGAGCACTGCAATATTTTATAAGCTCTTTGTGATTCATTATTAAAGGGATATGAAACCCCAAAAAAATGATTTCAGGATTCAGATAGAACAGGAGATTTTAAACATCTTTCTAATTTACTTCTATTATCAATTTTTCTTCGTTCCCTTGGTATCTTTTGCTGAAAAACAGGGACTTCTGCTTAGGAGCCAGCCCATTTCTCGAGCACTATATGGCAGCAGTTTTGTAAGAATGTTATCCATTTGCAAGAGCACTATTTTCTGCCATGTAGTGCTCCAGATGCCTACCTGGGTATCTCTTCAACAAAGAATACCATGGGAACAAAGTCAATTTGATAATAGAAGTAAATTGGAAACTTTTTTCAAATTGTATTGTATGCTGTCTCAGTCACACACAAAAATAAAAAATTGAGCTTCATATGCCTTTAAATTCTATTGTGCAACATCTGCATTATACAGTGGTGATCATCTGATCTTTTTTTCCAAATATTAAATGGTACATAACTATTAATGCATAGCTATTGGCTATATAAAAGTGGTTCCTGATTTAAATTATCCTTTGAGAGTAGATATATTAGATGTGCATTTGGCATTTTTGTTTATTTCTTCTTGTGAAAGTGCAACTCAATAAGATCTTGGCAAATCAGTATCATAGTGTGCTGCACAAGAAGAAAACAGGCTCAGAAAAGAGTTGAATGGCTGGATCCAGGGCCGGCCTTTGGGGTGTGCGACCTGTGCGGTCTCACAGGGCACAACACCCCAGAGAGCGCCTAATTTGCAGACAGAAGGCAGTTTAAAAAAAAATAAATAAATATATATATATATATTTTATTACCGAGGGCGGCGGGTGCACACGTGACACTCAAGTACAGTGGAGCCGGTGTTCTAAAATAAGTTGTCTACCATAGGAATGCGCGACCTACGTCACTTCCGGTGATGTGAATCAGCTGCTGGAGGTTTGTGGCGCTCACTGCGCATGCGCTAGAGGCCCAACATCCTCCAAACAGCTGTTTAAGGCACAATAGGAGATTGAGCTGCATCTTCATAACCACAGGGGAGTGTATAGGGACTGCTAGGGACCCTCACGCACATGACCCATAACCAGATGTGATTACTGCTAGTATACAGAGATAACAGATATTGCATTAGCTCATTCTGTGTTTATTAGTATCGGACTTGCACAGTTTTATAAGTCAGATCTCTAGACTACTCTCAATTCAGCTATCTAGTTACAGCATTTAACGTGCAGCCAGCCTAATATAACAGTATGAGGGCGCCCACAACATACTTAGCTAATAATCACAGGGCCCGTGTGGCGCCTCTCACCCTGCTTTAAACAGTTGTAAGTCTGAATAAAATGGGAACATGGAGATTAAACGGTTTATAAAATGTACAAAAATCATTTCTAGCAGGTTTAGTTTATGAGCTATGCTGCGTATGTTGTGGGCGCCCTCATACTGTTATATTAGGCTGGCTGCACGTTAAATGCTGTACACGGATCGCTGAATTTAGAGTAGTCTAGAAGAGATCTGACTTCTAAAACTGTGCAAGTCCGATACTAATAAACACAGAATGAGCTAATGCAATATCTGTTATCTCTGTATACCAGCAGTAATCACTGTGCTGCATTCGAGTACAGATCTGGTTATGGCTCATGTGCGTGAGGGGCCCTTGCAGTCCCTATACACTCCCCTGTGGTTATGAAGATGCAGCTCAGTCACCTATTGTGCCTTAAACAGTTGTTTTAAGGAGGTTGGGCCTCTAGCACGTGCACAGTTAGCGCCACAAACCTCAAGCAGCTGATTCACGTCACCGGAAGTGACATGGTAGACACATTCCTACGCGGTAGATAACTTATTTTAGAACACCGGAGGGCTTGGGGTGTGATGAGCGCAGAGTGGTCTACTACGCATCAATATGTTTGTTTCCTGGGGTTGGGGCGGCCATATCACGTGATGCCATGCAGCCTACGCTCAGACTCAGAGGAGAGGCAGTAGTGCTCGTATTGAGGCCTCGGCTGGTGCGGGGTTAAGAACGGTGTGTTCTTTGGACCCTTTGGCAATATAATAAAAGTCATATTTTATTCAAGACGTTTGGAGGCTGGTATGTTCTATTGTGTAAAGTGCTGTATTAACTGAGACACTGTGTGTAGTCCTGGCACAGAAAGCTTAAATCACTGCTACTACTGGAGCACATGGGTTTTAAAGGACTGTATGCATTACTGGCAATTAACAGGGTAAAAAGTATTGTTCTTATACTCAGTGGCGTCACTAGGGTTGGTGTCACCCGGTGCGGTAAGTTATGGTGTCACCCCCCCCAGAAAGCAGACACACACAAAAACACAGGCAAACACACATACAAACACTCAGACACACTTAAAACATACTCAGATGCACACACAAACACTCGGAAACACACTCAGACACACACACAAAAACACACACACAAAAACTCAGACACACACTTACAAAATATGTAAACTGCACTGCACTGCATTAATTATAAAGCGCATGCCTAGAGCTGCTCCCTGGCTCAGCAGAGCATCAATTGAAAGATAAACAGAGCACTGTCAGTGCACAGCCCCGGGCCGCGTGCCTACCGCTTCTTATGGCCAATCACCTCTGCACTCTGCCCACCCCCAGACTCCCGCCCACCCTCCTACCTGTTCAGTGTGCACTTAGTGTACCGTAACCGTAATGGTCTGGTGGGCATCATACGTGGCTCCTTCACTTTAAAGACAGTGTCAAACAATCATGCGGTCAGGTGCCAGGCATCCCCTCATGATTTGCCAGTTCCCGTTTAGAGATACAGCACAGCAGTGAGTGACTCCACTGCTCCACATGTCACTGAGCAGTGAGCACAGATAGGCAGGCAGGTTTAGGCTAGCAGCGCAACTTTGCAAGCCCCACGGCATGCCCACAACATTCATAGCAAAATTGGACAGGGGAGAAGCAAAGTACAAACAAGCAAAAGCAGCCGGGAAAACTATTTGTTGAAATTGCAGCACTGGCTCAAGGGGCAAA
The DNA here is from genome assembly GCF_027579735.1 of Bombina bombina. Classification (NCBI taxonomy): domain Eukaryota; kingdom Metazoa; phylum Chordata; class Amphibia; order Anura; family Bombinatoridae; genus Bombina; species Bombina bombina. The sequence goes on from NC_069504.1 coordinate 562,010,458, forward strand.
AAAATTGTGTGTCTACATCTTCCCCAGTCCCACCAATGTTCACAAATGCCAGCCCCTCTAATAAAAAAAAATCTATGCATCTCAACATTGTATTTCTTTGAATTTCAATAAAATAAAAAAAAAATTTTTTTTTTGGTGTCACCCCCTGGAGGGTGTCACCCGGGTGCGGCCCGCCCCCCCGCCCCCCCTAGTGACGCCACTGCTTATACTGACGCACAAGGGAGAACTTATTTGAATGTGTGTTACTTTTATAAGAGATTAACACACTTGTTTTGTTACTGGCAGCCAGGGTTGATTAAAAAAATAATCTAAGTCTTGTGTTTTGATGTCTACTTACTAGTACTTGCTAATACGCTGCATTCCTGTGGCTACTTTGAATTAGATGAGTAATAAAATCCCATGGCACTTTGGTGATAATACAACACATCAGTATGCATAACTAACCAGATTTGTTCTTCCTTTTGCTTCATATAAGCAGTAATGTATTGTAAACATATACTACACTTCCTGATCTGAGGGGGATTTAAATTTACAAATTCAATGTTTCCTTCCCATATATAGGACTTCTCCCTGTAAGCTGTGAGCACATCTGCACACACACCTGAATATTTAATTTTCAAGTTGCATAGCTTGACTGGGACTGGATCATCTAATGCACTAGAGGGTGTGGGGAATCTGTGCTATTACAGAGTGAAATCTGAGCTTCTTAGTTAAAGAGTCCATTGGGCAGTGAGGTCCTGTAACCAGCACTTGTGTCAGGGTTTTTCCCTGTTGTGTTTGCCATGTGCTGCTGGCAGCCATTTTACTCACCTCTCTTCCTGACTTGGTGCATTGTGGGGGATGCGGTTCACTTCCTGCACTTCCTTTTATGGCCAGACTGGTGTGCATCATCCATGTGAGACAGGATACAGTCTCAGAATTGTGATGTCATCACTTATTATTTAAAGGGCCTCTGTTCAGTATGCTTTGCCTTTGTGTTTTCTCAGACCTGTTTGTGAGAGGTCCTGTGTATTACCTGGCTGCCTGACGTCCTTCCTGGTTCCTGATCCCTGGCTTGTTCCTGACTTTGCTGTTTTCCTTGTTCCTGATTCCGGCTCGTCTGACTATTCGCTTTGGCTCCTGACTCGGCTCGTCTGACTACCAGCTCTGGTTTTGACTCCTGGTTTGTTATTTGACTTGTGGACTTTTTATTATTTTTTGCTATTAATAAAGGTGTGATTATTTTTGCACTTCTCATCTCAGTCTGATTCCTGGCACCCTGACATTATGCAAAGGCCATGAATCCTTAAGGTGCTAATAATCCACCTTTACCTGCCATCATTTCCAGGATGGATGTACAGGATCACCGCTTGGATCAATTTGCACTAGCCCTGCAAACCCTGCTGACTCGCACTGCACATTTGGACCAAAGTGTCCCGCAAGTTATGGCTGCTCCTGTTTCCGCTGCTGCACATATGCCTACCAGGAGCATCTCCGGTTCTGCACCTCTACCTCAGCGATATGGAGGCGATTCTATTCAGTGCAGAGGGTTTTTGAACCAGGTGGGTATTTACTTTGAGATGTTACCTCAGGCGTTTCCCTCTGACAGAGCTAAGGTGGGATTTCTCATCTCGTTACTCTCTGACACAGCTCTTGCCTGGGCTAATCCCTTGTGGGAGACTAATAAACCTGTGATTTCAAATTACCCTGAATTTGTGGCCTCCTTTCAAAGGGTATTTGATGTTCCGGCTCGCTCCATTCAGCAAGGTACAAGATCTGTTGCTCAGTATGCTATTGAGTTCCGTACACTTGCCGCAGAGGTAGGTTGGAACAATGAAGCCCTTGTTGCCACCTTCTTTCATGGGCTCTCTGATGTGATTAAAGACGAAGTTGCTGCCAGAGATTTACCAGAGGATCTCGAGGCATTGGTGTCTTTTTTGATCCTAATTGACATCAGACTCAGAGAGAGGCCCACTATTAAAGAGCGCTTGCGGAAGCCTCCTGTTCCGTTGTCTCCTACGTGTTCATTCCCACCCATGCCTCCCTCTCCTCCCATGCCTCCTGGTCCCGAGTCACCAGGTACTGCTGAGCCAATGCAGTTGGGATTCACGCATCTCTCCACGGCAGAAAGGGCCTTTAGGAGGAGGGGCTCTGCCTCTATTGTGGGTTACAGGGCCACCTTTTGAAGTCTTGTCCTACACAGCCGGGAAACACCTAAGGTCCTGTCGGGGGCAGACCTTGGGTGGTTTATCCTCGTCCCCGGAACCGCTTAAGGAGAAACTTTTGGTCATGGTTGTCCTTTCCTGGGTGGACTCCTCCATAGTCACTCAGGCTCTTGTTGACTCCGGTGCTGCGGGCTATTTCATTGACAGTGCTTTTGTATCAAAGCACTCCATTCCTGTTTTGCCTCGGTCTGTTCCGCTTGCTATTGAGGCCATTGATGGCAGGCCCCTTCAGCCCACACTCGTTACTCCCGAAACTGTTCCATTGTCTATGACTGTTGGGGCTCTCCATTTTGAAACCCTCCAGTTCCAGGTGATAAGATCTCCGCATTTTCCGGTTGTTCTGGGTTATCCCTGGCTCCAAAAGCACAATCCCAGTCTCAACTGGCGCAGGTCCGAAATTGTGTCGTGGTCCCCGCAATGTATTTCCACTTGTCTTCGGAAACCAGTTAAAGTCTTGTGCACTTCTTCGGTATCTCAATTGCCAGAAGAGTACCAAGAGTTCCTAGATGTGTTTGACAAGGTGCGTGCCAGTACGTTGCTTCCTCACCGGTCTTACGATTATGCCATAGACCTGCAACCTGGAGCTATTCCTCCTCGGGGCTGGGTGTACCCTCTGTCTGTTGCAGAGAATTGTGCTATGGAGGAGTATGTTGCCGATGCTCTGTCAAGGGGAATCATCCGCAAATCCTGCTCTCCTGCAGGGGCTGGCTTCTTCTTTGTGAAGAAAAAGGGTGGCGAGTTAAGACCATGTATCGATTATAGGGGTCTTAATCGTCTTACCATTAAGAATGCTTACCCTATTCCGCTCATTACGGAACTCTTTGACCGCCTCAAGGGAGCTATGGTCTTTACTAAACTTGATTTGAGAGAAGCGTACAATCTCGTTAAGATTAAGGAGGGCCACGAATGGAAAACAGCATTTAACACCAGGAGCGGGCATTATGAGTATCTTGTAATGCCCTTTGGCCTATGTATTGCTCCTGCTGTTTCTCAGGAATTTATTAAAGATGTCCTACGAGATATGTTGCAACAGTGTGTTGTGGTGTACTTAGACGACATCCTCATACACTCACCCACACTTGAGGCTCATCGTTCTGATGTTACACAGGTTCTTCAGAGACTACGTGAGAAGGGCCTGTTTTGTAAACTCGAGAAATGTGAGTTCCATCAGACTCAAGTAACCTTCCTAGGTTATGTTATCTCCATTGCAGGGTTCTCCATGGATCCTGACAAGTTATCTGCAATTCTGCAGTGGCCTTGCCCAGTTGGTCTTCGGTCTATTCAACGTTTTTTGGGGTTCGCCAATTACTATAGAAAGTTTATTAAAAACTTTTCTTCCTTGGTCAAACCTATCACAGACATGACCTGTAAAGAGAATAATCCACTCCATTGGTCACCTACTGCCATTAAGGCCTTTGATAGTCTTAAGACTGCCTTTGCTGCCACTCCAGTTCTGGCTCATCCTAACCCTGTCCTGCCTTTTGTTCTTGAGGTTGATGCGTCTGAGACTGGAGTAGGTGCCCTCTTGTCTCAACATCCTACGCCTGACGGTTCCTTGCATCCGTGTGGTTTCTTCTCTAAGAAATTGTCTCCAGCGGAGTGCAATTATGAAATTGGCGACAGGGAATTACTGGCCATAATTTTGGCACTCAAGGAATGGAGGCATCTTCTCGAGGGTACTAACATGCCAGTACTCATTCTTACTGATCACAAGAATTTAACTTATCTATCTGAATCAAAACGTTTGTCGCCCCGACAGGCCAGATGGGTGCTATTTTTGTCTCGGTTTAATTATGTGGTCTCCTACCTGCCTGGTAGTAAGAATGTTAGGGCTGATGCCCTCTCTCGACAATTTTTGCCTCTGTCCAAGGAAGACTCTGTACCTACTCCTGTTATACCTCCTGACCATATTTTGGCTACCATATGTACTAATTTGACTTCTCCCTTGGGGGAGGAGATCCTGGCTGCACAAACCAATGCACCTCCTGAGAAACCTAGTGGTAAGTGTTTTGATCCTGAGTATCTTCGAACTAAACTTTTGCACACTTACCACTATCCTAAAGCCGCAGGTCACCCAGGCAAGAACCAAATGATTTGGTCTGTCACTCGACAATTCTGGTGGCCAGGTCTTCGTTCTGATGTTGCTGCGTATGTTGCCTCCTGCTCAGTTTGTGCACAGAATAAGACTCCTCAACGTCTTCCTGTGGGTCTTCTTCAACCTATTGCTAATAGTGAGCGTCCTTGGACACATCTTTCCATGGACTTCATTGTCGAGCTCCCTCTTTCCAATGGCAATACTGTTATCCTTATGGTGGTTGACCATTTTTCTAAAATGTCACATTGCATTCCCTTGATGAAGCTGCCTACCGCTCAGGAGCTTGCTTCAATTTTTGCCCGGGAGGTCTTCCGTTTACATGGGTTATCCAAGGAGATAGTGTCAGACCAGGGTAGCCAGTTTGTCTCCAGATTTTGGCGTTTCTTTTGTGCTCAAATGGGGATCCAGATTTCCTTCTCCTTGGCATATCACCCTCAATCCAATGGGGCTGCGGAACGGTCTAATCAAGTACTGGAACAGTTCCTCCGTTGCTATGTCTCAGATCACCACAATAATTGGTCTGAACTGTTACCTTGGGCAGAGTTTGCTCGTAATAGTGCTATTAATGCTTCCTCCAAGTTATCCCCGTTCATGGCGAATTATGGGTTTCAACCATCCTTGTTGCCCGATTCATTCATGTCTCAGGGTATTCCGGCTTTGGAGGAGCATCTTCGGCAACTCCGTTCCACGTGGGTGCAGATTCAGGTTTGCCTTCATCGTTCTATGCAGCACCAAAAGTTCCAGGCTGATCGTAGGCATCTGCCTGCACCTTCCTACCAGGTTGGTGAGAGAGTTTGGCTGTCCTCTCGCAAATTGAACCTTTGTGTGCCTTCCAATAAATTGGCTCCCCAATATGTTGGTCCTTTTCGAATACTCCAACGGGTTAATCCTGTGGCCTTGTAAAGTATTTTAACCCAGGAACAAACAAAACTTATTGCATGGGAGTGGGCATAGCCATTGGTGTTTATTGATGGGACTGGGTGTGGTAGGGTTTGGTTTGGCTGTTCAGGGCATAACTAGGTGCTGTAGGGTGTTGCTTGGAACTACAATGGGGATAAAACCTAAAAGATTGGGAGTGCTTTTGCAACCTCATGCCCCCAGGGCCAGCCCATCCATTAGGCAAATCTAAGCTGTCACCTGGGGTGCAAAGGACATAAGGCGCATTCCCAAATGGGATGGAACTGCAGACAGAGCAACTTATACAGTGTGAACAGTGTCAGAGTGTGGGGGAACCCATAGGATATGGATCACAAACACTCAGTAGCATCATAGAACACAGAGGAGACAGTAGCTGCCTCAGATAAACCCTCCCTAGGTTGTAGCCTTTCCCCTTACTCTCCTTCTCTCTCTTTACTCTGAAGACCTTAGTGGCGTAACACAGCGCTGAAGATTAACGGAGCGAACACATAGTAGAAGAAGGAGCAGCCACAGAAAAAGCCCTGGCATATTAATAAAGTTAAGTACCTATAGACTAACAAGCAAGTTGATTTGATTTTAGGAAAAGGAACACAACCCCTAGACTAACAAGCATTTTTTTTAACCCCTTGAAAAATGGTGGTGGGGGGCGCCACGGAGTAGCCAGCCCAGGGTGTCTGAACACCTAAGGCTGGCACCTGGCTGGACCACTCCATCAAGCATAATCTCAAGGTAGAAATACAAAACACACTGAACTCAATAAAAAAAAAACCATCCATACAGAATAAAACAATAATCCCAGAGAATAAAGCAGTACTTTGTGCATAAAACAGCATTTTACATATTATATTTCCCTGATACAAAGGAAGGATACCCTCTGCCAGGAGCTAGATAGAAAATCATTTTAATGAATAACATTCACAACCACAACATTTAATTAATTAAGCTAATGTTTAAATTATCATGTGTTCATGATTTGTACAATGTTTTAAGATCCCCATAAAGGGAAATTAAACACAGTACCTCTAAAAGCTATGAAATGTGGGAAATTTGTATCTGTCCCTTTTCCTCCCAGAAATGCTTGCGTGTCTCCATCATATTTCAGTATGGGGAAATATACCTGGGCATGCAACATACTACACAGTGATTATTTAGTTAAGAGCACAAGCACCAGACATTTTTAAAAGGTACACCCCAATGAGCTCTTGAATTGTAAAACCTTGTAAACTGAAGTAAATGCCAGCATTAAATTAGTTGAAAACCTTGATTTTGGAATACAGTGATTGTTGATATATGCTATGAGCTTAAAAGGGACTGAACTGTAACACTGATTTCCCCTTAATGTGTTTCCAATTACTTGTTATACCATAGAGTGTATGGGAAATTGCTCCCTTAGGTTTATGTTTGAATTTTAAAAAGCCCTTTCTGTTCATTGAAACCACAACCCAATGAAATAAGACAAACTTGCAGGGAGAGCAGATTTCATTAGCTTTTCCATTATTTACACAAAATCTTCATTATTTTATTTCAATATACACAGTGAGACTAATATTTAGAAGAAAAAAAAACAATGGGAAATGAACATTTAGTCCAACCTTCCACTGGGAGCATGATTTCTTTTCCTAAACTTTCTTGTTTACATAGCTATTCTATAACCATTACTTAAAATAGTAAATGATAAGTACAGGTGGGGATACAACAGGCAAAACTAGTTAGTTCAAATGACAAAACAAAAAGTAAAGAACCTCTTTGTAAACAATTTAATATACTTTAGTTGGTAAAATGAATCATTGGCAAAATATGAAAGGCGAGGCATAAAAATCACAACACACTGTCCCTTGCTTTAAATCTCTCTATAAGGAATCCCAGTAAGTGTCATTGTTTAATCACATTGCTACAATGCCCTTTTGTAGTGGAAAACAATGCCCAGATGTAATCAGGAGTTGTTTTTTTAATCCTTTTGAGCACATATCCTGAAGTCCAATTTCTTTTAGCCAGTGTTTAAAAGGGTAAATATTATCCTCATATTTCATGGGCTTCCTATACTTATTATGCAGGTCTGGTTTACAATGCAATATTATTCCTCTTTGGGGAGTCAGGATATCCTTTCAAAACTCATTGTCCGTTTACTTTATGGTAATTTATTGTTTAAAATAATTGTTGTGCCATCGATTTATAGCTCAGGAAAGTATGAGGGCACAAAAAGACAATCTAAATGGCAAACAAAATATACAATATTCACCCTTTGCATTATTTCTTCAAAAGAAGCTAACACTAAAAATGTCAACCCACATAACATTAGCGACAAATATATTGTTTGTATCCTCCATAATGCATTTAATTCATGACAACTGTAGCTCTTAATATGAAGAGCTTAGTTACTAGAGTAGAAACCGCTTCTCATAACTTTTAGCCTCCACATCTATTACCAATTACTCCACCTGCATATAGACTGTGTGTTTGGTAAACAACTAGGCTGTTAATTTACTTCAGAAACTTAAAGGGATACTAAACCCCAATTATTTTTTTCTTTCATGATTCAGATAGAAAACTGGTTTTCAAACCTGTCCTCATGCCTCCCCAACGGTCCAGGTTTTCTGGATTACCTTGTATGATAGCAGGTAAAATAACCATGTTTACTTATCAGCTGATTATTTCACCTGTGCTCTGGTTCAGATAACCTCAAAATGTGGCCTGTTAGAGAGGCTTGAGGGCAGGATTGAAAACCAGTGAGATAGAGCATGCAATTTTGAGCAACTTTTTGAATTACTCCTATTATAAATTTTCATTTGTTCTCTTGCTATCTTTAGTTGAAAAAGCAGGAATGTAAGGTTAGGAGCCGGACCATTTTGGTTCAGCACCTGGTTAGTGCTTGCTGATTGGTGGCTACAATTAGTATCCCTTTAACTTTTTTTTTATCATATGGTAAAAGTCCACGAGTCATCACATGTGGAAATTCCCCTCCTGACCACTAGGAAGTGGCAAAAGACTCTCCAATACATAAGAGTTTTAAATGCCACCCACTTGTTCCTCTCAGTAGCCTGTTATTCAGAGGGGTAGACAATAGAGACGTGCATGGGCAAATAAAATTGTTTTTGATATTTTTTTTTTGGTTTTGAAAAAGCTTTATTAAAGGTGAAGCAAACAATATAAACAAATTACTGGAAAGAGAAAATCAGTATGACTGAGACCGACTGAGAGAAGGCCACATTACAAAGTTGTTTGCGATAACACAATACATAACAGTGAAATACAAAGAACAAAAACAATATAAGATAAATAATGTGCAATGCTGTTCTCGCAGGAAAGCATTAAAGTGTCAGCTATAAAAGAGTTGGGATATATAATAAACACTCACAAATAGGGTAATCCTCCGAATAACTGATTCCAAGAATGGCATGTCTAATGCTATCTGGTTTACAAGCTGTTGGACAAATGGTTGAGGAGTTATATATGCATTTAGTCTAAAGTGCTTGTGGGTGCGAGAGGAGTCATGAGAGAGGTGAAGTGTGGTCATGTTGGTGGTGGTGCTTGATTTAGATATTCTTCCCAGAGGAAACAGATGGATTGATAATCATCCAAACGTTTACTGTGTGTGTAGTGGTGTTTTTCCAGCTGGAGAGATTGGGAGGTTATCTCTCTCCAAGTGTTAACTGATGGGAGGTGCGGTGACTTCCAATTTTTCGGGATAAGTCTTTTTGCTGAATTGACCATAATGGTCAGCAATGTGAGTCTCAATTTGCACTTAATCTTAGTAAATTTGTTGAAGAGGAAAAACCAGATGTTTAGGTCTAGAGTCATTGAAAGTGCCCTTTCCATTTTAGTCTTAATCGTCATCCATTAGGATTGAGCGATGGGGCAAGCCCACCAAATGTGAGTGGGAGTACCTTCTGTGTTACAACCTCTCTAACAGGTTGGGGAGGATGTGGGGAAGATTATGTGCAATCGGGACGGTGTATAGTACCATCTGCATAAGAATTTAACATTCATCTCTAGAGTGTATATAGAAGATGAGGATTTGGTCATGGATGAGAAGATGTGATGCCATGTTTTTTGAGGTTTGTGTGCGTCGATCTCTTTTTCCCATTTGTCTACATAGGAAGGGAGTGAGGTAGTGTATGGATGCATAAGAATTTGATATGAGGTTGATAGGAGATCCTTGTTTACCGCATCTCGGGTGCAGATACTCTCGAGATTAGTTAAGTTGTGCACAAGCTGGGTTTTGTGCAAATCTGAATGTAGCGAAACCAGTTTTCGAGTGCGGGACCTAGATAGGGGGTAATCTTGATTTGAGTTTTGGATTTACCGTTATCTATAAGGATATGGCAAGGGATAGACTTGGTTATATGTGGTTTCAGCACTGCTTGCTTTGGTTGTTGAAAGGGGAAATCTAATTTTTCTAAAATGTGGGTCAGGGGAGAGGGTATTGTGGATATGTAACTGTGTTTTTTTAATTAAGGTATCCCATAAATGAAAAGTTTCTGCAATTATTGATGGAAGAGAAAATTGTAAGTTCCTCGATTTCGGTGAAAGCCAACACCTATCGAAGATGGTTAGTGTTGGATAGGTGATGTTCTAAAAGAACCCACTCTTTGTGTGGTGAATGTTTGCACCAGTTGATAATTCTGGTAAGGAAGGTGGCCAATCTATACTGTTGCAGGTTTGGGATCCCTAAGTCTCCTAAGTCCTTCGGGTGGTAGAGTGTTGCAGTTGCAATTTGGGGTCGCTTATGTTGACAGATATATTTTGTGATTAGTTTTTGTAGATTATGTAGTAGTGGTAACGGTAAGGGAATGGAAGGGTCTGGAAAAGATACAATAGTTTAGGAAGAAGTATTATTTTAACAGCATTGATCCTGCCCACCCATGATAAAGGTTTGTTACTCCAGGATCATAGAAGAGCTTATTTTGTTGTGGTTATGGCTTTAAAATTTGCATCTAGTAATGTGGGCTTGTAAGGGGAGATGTATATTCCTAGGTATTTAATTGATTGTTGCTGTGTGCGAAAATGAGCAAGTGATTGAATTGTTTTCAGTACATCTGCCTGAAGCCCAATGGGAAGTTGTTCTGATTTGGAGATATTGATTCTGAAATTGGAGAAGGAACCGTAGGTATGTAAAGTTTGAAGGAGGGGGGGAATCGAGGAGGCTGGCTGTGTGAGTGTTAAAAAAATATTGTCCGCATATAGAGAAGTTTTATATTCATATTGATCAAATTTGAAACCCTGGATAGCAGTATTTTTTCGGATATGGGAGGCCAAGACCTCCATGGCAAGTACAAATAGTATGGGAGAAAGGGGGCAGCCCTGTCTTGTACCATTGGAGATCTGAAATGGGTGGGATAATGTGTCGTTTAATTTGACTTTGGCTAGTGGTTGGTTGTATAAGGAGAACATTTTACCTATAAAGGCCTGATCAAGTCCAAATTTAGTAAGTGTCATTTGCAGGAATTGCCAGTTTCGCCTACCAAAGGCTTTCTCTGCGTCCATAGAGATGAACCCAGAGGGTATATTATGATTATGGGCATATTCCATGAGATACAAAATTTTAATAGTGTTAACCTTTGTTTCCCTATGACGGGTAAAACCTGCTTGATTTAAATGAATTAAAGATGATAATACAGTGTTAATACGGGTTGCGAGTATTTTTGCGTACAGTTTGATATCTGTATTGAGAAGAGATATTGGGCGGAAGTTCGCTGGAATGGTGGGTGGTTTGCCTGGCTTGGGGATGACAACTACATGGGCTTCTAGTATAGATTGGGGGAAGGGGTTGTTATGGGACACTTCATTGAAGAGGTGTGTGAGATGTGGTGTAAGTACTGATGAGAATGTATGGTAGTTCTTGCCTGATAGTCCCATCATTATTTAATTATTTAATGGCTGTAAGCAATTTGTGATGGGAGATAGGCTTGTTAAGGTCCTTAAGTTGGTCAGGTGAAATTGTGGGTAACTGTGCACTGGAAACGTAGTCAGTCATGGACAGGGGTGTTAATAGCGCTGACAAATCTGTTTGGAGATTATAAAGAGCTGAGTAGTAGTCGTGAAAAGATTGAAGGATATCCTTGGTAGTTTTAAGAGTAGTTGAGGAGTTGGGCTGATGGATTTCGTAGATATACGACTTTAATTTTTTATTTTTCAGTGCCCTAGCCAATAATTTGCCTGATCTGTTACTTTCGTAATAAAACATACTCTTTGTTTTTGTGCGTAGTGTTTGGTATTCAATTTGTAAAAAACTATCTAGCGAGAGCCAAGCCTTATGCAAATCCTTTGTTATAAGGGGATCAGTTGGGGATAGCTTATGGGCAAGGTCTAGCCTAGCAAATAAATCTGACAAGTTCTTATAAGACTGTCTATGTGTTTTTAAATGTTGGGCTTTAAGCTTGATCAGCTCTCCTCTAAGCACACATTTGTGTGCCTCCCATAAGGTGTATTTGCTGTTGACCGAGTGCATATTGAGAGTGAAATATTCTTCGATGATTTTACTAAGGTGTGTAATCATATCTGGGTTGTTTAGAAGGTTTTCATCAAGTCTCCATTGGTATGGTGTTAAGGGTGTATTGTGCCAAGATAGTTGAAGTTTCACGGCGAAATAGTCCGACCAAGATGTGGGGGATATGTCACATTTATTAACTAAGGCTAATGCTGATTGATTTGAGAGTATATAGTCAAGGCGGCTATAGAATTTATTGGGATGAGAGAAAAAAGTGTAATCACGTGTTTCTTGGGGAATAAAGCACCAGGTATCATACAGATTGAGATTTCTCATTCCCTTCCAAAGAGTGTTTATAATTTTTTTTTTATATTTTAATGTTGGGATTTGAGCTATCCTTAGAGGGATGTAAGGGGATATTAAAATCTCCCCCGATAAAGGTAGGTCCTTTAGTGACATCTGTAATTTTGTTAAGGATATATTTGAAGAATGCTGTTTGATTGGCGTTCGGGCATATATATTTATTAGTGTTTATGGGTCTGCCATAGAGTAAGCCTACCAGGCCTAGGTATCTGCCTTCAGTATCTTTGGTGGATTGTATAAGTGTGAAAAGGATTGATTTATTGATGAGGATGCTGACTCCGCCCCTTTTAGAACTGTTGGAACTGTGGTAATGGGTGGTAAAGGTCTTGCTGAAGTATTTGGGCTCTTTGTTACGTTTAAAGTGTGTCTCCTGAAGAAACAATATATCCACTTGTCTTTTAGATAGATTGAGCAGGGCTTTCGATCTCTTATGGGGTGAATTCAAACCTCTTGCATTTTGGGTAAACTTTTGCACTGCCTCTTTGGTGTTGTTAGCCATGATTATTACAGGTAAGGGGAAGGGATATCTGGTAATTGAGGAGGGGGAACATCACAGTGATGTAGTGTATGTATAGGTGTTCCTGCAAGTGGGTTCCTGCAAGTGAGAACAATATATTCAACAAACATTTTGGTAATGAAAAAGTCATAGAAAACAATAAAATATTAACGACAATATTAAACATGAAATTACCAACAAGGTAAACAAAAGGAGAAAAAACTCTCTTCCTATTATAGGGCATAAATGAGAGTGGGTAGGGTGTATGACCACTACTAGCCCTATGGTATGTGGGTCAGGTTTTTTTAGTAGAGCCAGATACCCTGGCCAGAGGGAGTTTAGAATGGAAGGGGTAGGTGGGGGGTAGAGGGTATGGAAGGGTTGGAAGCTTGGAACAGGGATAGGAAAGGGGTTGGGAGGGTGGGGATAGTTGAAAAGAGATGTAAATACTGAGATTCATAAGATATCAAAAGATTACAAACACATAGTACATTTACTTGCCCGATCTGTTGGGGGACTTCAGACACATGTCCATACAATGTTCAAAGTCTTTGCAAACTAAAGGTAAAGAAGTTATTAGGTGGCATGCGGCGAAGAAGGAGGACTGAAAGCGGTGTGGCTTCCAGGTGAGGCCATAGCTGGTTTATTCTTCTTTTGTAAGATGGTGTGGCATGATTCGGATGGTGGGTTTCGTTTCTTGGGTGGAGAAGACAAGGTGTGGATGAGGGAGGAGGACTCAGAAGGGTGGTCGAGGTCCAGTGTGGAGCAAAAGTTTGGGATATCTTCTGGAGTCCTACATATATGGCGAGAATTGTTCCTGGTGGTCCAGATGTGCATCAGGAATCCCCAGCGATATGGAATCTTTGTATTCCATAACAAGGTGGTGATTGGAGCGAAATCTTTCCTCCACTGCAGAGTCCGTGTTGAAAGGTCCTGAAAGAATTGCAGAACGTTACCTCTGAACCGCACAGGTTGATTGTTTTTAGATTGAGATAAAAGCATCTCTTTTTCTTGGAAATTCTTAAAGCGAATTACAATATCTCTAGGTGGCGCTGAGTCAGGTGGTTTAGGTCTTAAAGTCCTGTGTGCTCTAACCCAAGGGATCTCCGTTGGAAAAGATAGGTCCTTTAGATGTTGAAACAAGACTTGAAGGTAGACCGGAAAGTCTCTTGGTAACACAGACTCAGGTACGCCTCTAATGTGCATATTTTTACGTTACTGCGGTTCTCCAAGTCATCCAATTTTTCCTGAAGTAACACAATGGTTTCTTGCTGTGAGGTGAGCTGTTCTGTGAGGTATTGTATATCCTCTTTCATGGAATCCTGGTTACCTTCCAAGGTCTCCACCTGAAAGCCAAGGGTATGCATATCTTGTCTCATCTCAGCTAATTCCTCTCTGATACATGACCGCACAATGTCTGCAATGTCCTGTTTCGTGGGGAGATTCTGTAAGAGTGTAGCTGGCAGCTGTAAATTTGCTGTGTGGGGCCTGCAGTGTTGCAAGTCCTGAGTAACATTTGCTGCAAGTTTTTCTTTTTTGCTTTTGATTGGTAGAGGACATATCTGCTGTGTCTGAACATTGTAGGAATGAGGACATTATTAAAAGTTTACCTGTCGCAGGTTTCACCAGCTTATCTTGTTTTAAGGTACATCTGGTTGACATGTTAAATAACATATATGTTTAACTAAATAATTCTGATTGATGTTAAAGGGCTTCCAGTCTCAGGAAAGTATTGACTGAGAGCTCCAATACAGTTACAAGTGAAAAAAGCTACTTTTGCTATTCTGAGCGTATTGACAGTCTCTATTGCAAATTTGCAATAAGCATAGATCCCAATAGTTAGGGCCCAGATTAACCCTCTTTTCTGTGCAGGGAGTGGATGCTATTCTCAGAGCTGGGAACTGTTAACTGATAAGGTTTAGGGTTTCTTTGCTCTGTGATTATCACCACTAGACTGGGTTAGAGGAGGAGCAGGGTAAGCTAATATCTGTTGTGGTATCTGTGCACAATTTGTTAAGGTACTGACACAGTTAGCTCTACCCTTTCCGGTCCATTGTAGGCCCAAGCCGGGGACTAAATTTGAAGCGGGTATCTGGATCTAAACGTACAACCTCCGGGTCACAATCAGATCATTTTTGGTGTCCCTGAGCTTCCGGATTGTAGATTGGAGCTCCTTTCTGTATGGGCTGGTGGCTGAAATGTCCCTAATTCATGCTGGCTGTGTCGGCGGCTGCCATTACGGCCTGGAGGGTCCGGGTAGGCCGAAATAGGCTGGATTAAAAAAATTGTTGATTTTCGTCCAATCTTCGTTTGTACAGTTACTGGATGATAGAGGAGCTAGGTTAGCGTGGTTTAGGATTTTTTGGGAGCAGGATGGCCAGGATAAACAGCTGGATAATGGGCTTTAGTGGCTCCGCCAAAATTGTTTTTGATTGTTAGCAAATTTCAGACAAAGTGAAAATTTCTATTAACATAATTCAGTTTGTCTCCAATTCATTAAAATATTTTCAGATAGATTACGAGTTTTGAGCGTTATAGGGAAATTAAAGACCGCCACAAAAGCAGCGTTATTTCCCCTCCCTATAGCTCCATACCGCACCCAAATACAATTGCTGCTTTGACGTGCTCATGCACAATTTCCCCCTAGAGATCAATGGGGAGAGCCGGATCGGAACAGCCAATAGAATGCGAGCTCAATCTGATTGGCTGATTGGATCAGCCAATCCGATTGAACTTGAATCTGATTGGTTGATTCAATCAGCCAATCAGATTTTTCCTACCTTAATTCCGATTGGCTGATAGAATCCTATCAGCCAATCGGAATTTGAGGGACACCATCTTGGATGACGTCCCTTAAAGGAACCTTCATTCGGTGTTAGGGCGTCGTTAGAAGAGGATGGATCCGCGCCGGCTGCTTCAAGATGGACCCGCTCCGCTCCGGATGGAAGAAGATAGAAGATGCCGCCTGGATGAAGACTTCCGACCCTCTGGAGGACCTCTTCTGGCCGGATAGGATGAAGACTTTGGACCCTCTTCTGGACGGATCGGATGGTACCCGGCTGGGTGAAGACAAGGTAGGAAGATCTTCAGGGGCTTAGTGTTAGGTTTTTTAAGGGGGGTTTGGGTGGGTTAGATTAGGGGTATGTGGGTGGTGGGTTGTAATGTTGGGGGGGTATTGTATGTTTTTTTTTACAGGCAAAAGAGCTGATTTCTTTGGGGCATGCCCTGCAAAAAGCCCTTTTAAGGGCTGGTAAGGTAATAGAGCTGTTAACTTTTTATTTTAGATTAGGGTAGGGCATTTTTTTATTTTGGGGGGCTTTGTTATTTTATTAGGGGGCTTAGAGTAGGTGTAATTAGTTTAAAATTCTTGTAATCTTTTTTTATTTTCTGTAATTTAGTGTTTGTTTGTTTTTTTTAATTTAGTTTAGTTGATTTAATTGTAGGTAATTGTAGGTAGTTTAGTTAATTAATTTATTGATAGTGTAGTGTTAGGTTTAATTGTAACTTAGGTTAGGATTTATTTTACAGGTAATTTTGTAATTATTTTAACTAGGCAGCTATTAAATAGTAAATAACTATTTAATAGCTATTGTACCGGGTTAAAATAAATACAAAGTTGCCTGTAAAATAAATATAAATCCTAAAATAGCTTCAATGTAATTATTAGTTATATTGTAGCTATATTAGGGTTTATTTTACAGGTAAGTATTTAGCTTTAAATAGGATTAATTTTTTTAATAAGATTTAATTTATTTTGTTAGAATAAAATTATATTTAACTTAGGGGGGTGTTAGGGTTAGGGTTAGACTTAGCTTTAGGGGTTAATACATTTATTAGAGTAGCGGCGAGGTCCGGTCGGCAGATTAGGGGTTAATACTTGAAGTTAGGTGTTGCAGATGTTAGGGAGGGCAGATTAGGGGTTAATAAAATTTATTATAGGGTTTGCGAGGCGGGAGTGCGGCGGTTTAGGGGTTAATACATTTATTATAGTGGCGGCGAGATCCGGTCGGCAGATTAGGGGTTAATAAGGGTAGGTAAGGTAGCGGCGACGTTGGGGGGGCAGATTAGGGGTTAATAAATATTATGTAGCTGTCGGCGATGTTAGGGGCAGCAGATTAGGGGTACATAGGGATAATGTAGGTGGCGGCGGTGTCCGGTCGGCAGATTAGGGGTTAAAAAAATGTATTATAGTGGCGGCGATGTGGGGGGCCTCGGTTTAGGGGTACATAGATAGTTTATGGGTGTTAGTGTACTTTAGAGCACAGTAGTTAAGAGCTTTATAAACCGGCGTTAGCCCATAAAGCTCTTAACTCCTGACTTTTTTCTGCGGCTGGAGTCTTGTCGGTAGAGGGTCTACCGCTCACTTCAGCCAAGAATCTAAATACCGGCGTTAGGAAGATCCCATTGAAAAGATAGGATACACAATTGGCATAAGGGGATCTGCGGTATGGAAAAGTCGCGGCTGGAAAGTGAGCGTTAGACCCTTTCCTGGCTGACTCTAAATACCAGCGGGCGGTAAAAAGCAGCGTTAGGACCCCTTAATGCTGGTTTTGACGGCTAACGCAGAACTCTAAATCTAGGCGTTAGGTTTTATTTTTATTTCACAGGTAAGTTTGTATTTATTTTAACTAGGTAGACTAGTTAGTAAATAGTTATTAACTATTTAATAACTACCTAGCTAAAATAAATACAAAGTTACCTGTAAAATAAAACCTAAGCTGCTTTACACTAAAAACTAACATTACAATAAAATAAATTAAATTATTAAAATACAATTTTCTAAATTAAAACCCCCCACTAAATTACAAAAAATAAAAAACGAAATTATCAAAAATAAAAATGAATTACTCCTAATCTAATAGCCCTATCAAAATTAAAAAGCCCCCCAAAATAAAAAAAAAAACCTAGCCTGCCTTAAAAGGGCCTTTTGTGGGGCATTGCCCCAAAGAAATCAGCTCTTTTACCTGTAAAAAAAAATACAAACACCCCCAACAGTAAAACCCACTACCCACCCAAACCCCCTAAATAAACCTAAGCTAAACATTGCCCTGAAAAGGGTCATTTGGATGGACATTGCCCTTAAAAGGGCATTTAGCTCTTTTACATTGCCCAAAACCCTAACCTAAAAAAAACACCCAAAAAAACCTTAAAAAAACCTAACACTAACCCCCAAAGATCCACTTACAGTTATCGAAGTCCGGACATCCATCCTCATCCAGCCGGCGAAGTCCTTATCCAAGCGGAAAGAAGTCTTCAACCAGGAGGCGCGGAGCATACTCTTCTTACGGAAAATGAAGGTTCCCTTTAAGTGACGTCATCCAAGATGGCGTCCCTTACATTCTTATTGGCTAAAAGATTTGTATCAGCCAATAGGAATTAAAGGGGAAAAAATCCTATTAGCTGTTGCAATCAGCCAATAGGTTTGAGCTTTCATCCTATTGTCTGATTGGAACAGCCAATAGAACGAGAGCTCAATCCTATTGGCTGATTGGATCAGCCAATAGGATGGATGCTCAATCCTATTGGCTGATTGCAACAGCCAATAGTATTTTTCCCCCTTTAATTGAACTGTGTTACTGTCCATTCATACCCCTTTCACATTCACACATCTTTCATATATTGACACTAAGGCCCCGATGATTAAAGATTCTCCAGCTTGGTGAGAAATTGCATTTCATACTTTACAGGGCTGAACTCACTTAATGCTCATTTCTTTATGTGAAGGCATGACAAGCCCAGTGCCAAATACTGTAGCACTGCATGATATGAGTTTTGTTACACTTTGTGCACTGTATTTTATTTTACTTTACATTTCAGATTGGGTTCATTCAGTATTATTGTATTTAAGGTTTGCACTTTTTCGTTCATATTTAAATACATTGTTATTTAGATCTAGCAGTGATTGTACAAATTCTGATTATGTTTTGAAAGTTTCTGTGTTACTTTAACAAATTAGGATCGTTCTTTGTATATTTCTGTGTAGCTTTTACAAATTGCATGGCACTTTGTATTTGTTCAATTGTGAACTAATACTGACACATTCAGAAAGTGGAATGGACAAGGCAGTTTCCTATGCTGAACAGCATATGTTCATTGTATGTCTGAAGTTCTCTCACAAGTCTTGTGAAATGCTGTAAGCATTTTAAACAAGCTGATCTCACAGATTCATCTTGCCAGCTGTATGCAGGGGAAGTTTGCTCAAAATTCACTATACACTCACTTATTTTAACTAACTTTAACTAACAAAAAAGTAATATATACTAAAATATAGACAAAAGCAAGTTAAATTGTAGTGAAAACATTTCAGTTTAATTTGTAATTGATGCAAACTGAGTCTTTATATCAGCTCCAGATGTTTTCCAGTTACCTTCTCTCTCCTATGTGAAATTTTGTATCCCAGAGCTCTTCATTAGTTTCTATGGAACGCATCTCTCAGGGACTTCCAGGTTCTGCCCTTTTTCTTCAGCGAGTTCAGCCCCTTGTAAAGTCTGCATGATATTTTCTCTCCAAACTAGAGAATGTTTGATTATCTGTCCCATATAAAGTAAGGAAACTCTCTAGGAAACTGAAGCTGGCAGTTTTTCAGTTTTACTTTAAATAGAAGGAATGCAAAGTGCAATGTAATTTGTAAAATATACACATAAATATACAAAGTATGATCCTAATATGTTAAAGTTACATACAAACTGTAAAAGCATATTCAGAATTTATAAAATCACAATCCTAAATACGCTGATGTAAACAAAATATAATACAAAATAGAAGGTGCAAAGTTTAAATGTATTTTTTTTTAATTTGGAGTGTAAGGTGATATAAAATAGAAAGCACAAAGTTAAAATGTAGCAGAACTCTCATATTATACAGTGCTATATTGCACTGAGCTTGTCTCTCCTTCACATACAGAAATGCAGGGAATGCCCCTTGGAGAAGTAAAGCAAAATCTGCTTTTTGGAAATTTCACTAGGGTTCTCGCAGTGCTGTAGGATCATTTTAGATCATCTCACCTGAGCAGAGAGGTTTGGAATATCAGGGCCTAAGTCTTACCCCTTTTATCACATCTCCTCTCCACTCCAGTCATACTCTTATCACAGTTTCCCACTCTCCATTTTCACACATGACTCATTGTCACAACTAGAAGGGATAGTGTATTGGTTAGGGTAGAGGAAGTGGGAGGACAAGGAAAGGTAGGGTAATGAGGAAAGATTAGTAGAGAGAGAAGACATAGAAGGAAGAGAAGGAGAAAGCCGAGGAAGTATTAGGGATAAGGGAGGATAAGGATTCAGGGATTGATAGACAAGTGGGGTTAAGTAGAAGGAAGAGCAAGACAGGTTATTAAAAACATTTTTTTTTTCAGGACACTCAAATATATTATTAACGATGCAAGCTAAATGAATGTGTTTTTTTAAGCAGCATCGATTGAAAAGTCAGATGATTTTTCCCCCCAGTAACACACAAATGGTAGTGCCCTGTTCCAATGGACACAGCATTTGGGTTGTTCCCTAGGGAGGTAGTACCAACAGAGGAGGAAGTACCAGCAACAAGGCCCAGCAGAGCGGTAGAGAAACAGATATCCCAGCACTCCAAATGTAAATGTAGAAAGTCCTTTATTAGAAAATTAAAAATAAACGGTTAAACGGTAGCCCAAAATAAAAGCAAAAAGGAACAAGAAAGTGAAACCAAGGCCCCCTGCTACATCAGACGTGTTTCATGCAGCTAGGGCACTTGTTCACTGATAAAGTGCAGGGGGTTGGTTAACCTTAATTTATAGGTATGAATAGCCGATCGCTATACAAATTCACTTACAAACTTTAACCCTTTAGTCCCTATTCAAAAAAATGTTGCTGCTTCAGGAAAGAGAGAAGACAACATAGTGAAACAGAGACAAAGTGGTATTGCCTAGGTGTGTTATGTTGTGAGAGGCCTGCTGGGTGAGTTCACATTTGGCTTTACCCTGGCGGGTAACTGGATACCCTAGTTGCGGGTGTGACCTCACGAAGACAAGATGCGCAAGTGTTTTGCCACTAGGCCAGGACGAGGCATGTTTGTTTGTTTTGCTGCAGACTACAAAACAAAAACCCAATAACATTTGACTTTGTTGCATTTTGCATGAACATGGGTCGAGATAGCAATTTACATCCACACAATGACACATAAGGAGTTTAGTCTGGCAATGTCTCAGCATTTTCCTGGCTGGCAACAGGATACCCCACTGTCAGGCCTGTCTGCCTTGCCGTAGGCAGGAGGTTGAGTAAGCAGCATCAGTTTAAGTACAATGATTGTGTCACCCAGTTAAACATCAAGGGTGGTGCCCTGTTACTCTGGACGCAGCATTTGAGCTGTCCCCTATGGAGGTAGCACCAACAGAGGAGCAGCAGCAGCATGGGTTGTTTTGTTGAGTGTGGTGACAAAGAAACTCAACCAGATTACTATTCTGACGGACCACTTATTGCTTGGTCTAATCAACCTTCATGTAGTTACTAGGAAAATGATTTGTGAGCTGAGCTACTGGTGGGAAGAGAGTTTAAAGAAGTAAAGCAATGAACAACCCCTCAATACAAGGCCTAAGCCGTAAAGTACCCTGTAACAGGTAAGAAAAAGAACAAACAAATGATTACTGTAAGTAAGGCCTAGCTTTTGATAGCACAGAGGTGGCCTCATACCAATGTCCTGTAATAGGAGGAGAATGGCAATACAAATGTGCGACCTTGTAAGACAAAATCAGATATCTTATATCAATAAATAAACATAATTAATTATTAAACAATGAATGAATTATGAACAAACATATATGCCTAGGTACAGATATGCAGAAAACAAGGAGACAGACAATTTTTATTTTCTTTAAAAGAATTGCAGCCACGGCCAGGTTAATGTTGTAGTTGTTGTTTTCGAATTGTGTTGTGTAACAACAACTTTTAAGAAAATAAAATATCTTTCTCTCTGTAATATATCTCACAAACCTTTCAAAATTTAAGCATAAAAGCAGCAAGCCAAAAAAAAGGTAAATTTACAATCATGTTTTTAGCTTGCTGTCTTGTCATTGTGTCCCATATACTAACATGACAGGGGACAAACAGATGAAAAGTGAAGATGAAGCAAAGCCTAATGATAGCGCAGGGCTCAGGCCCAGATAATGTGAGTACAACAATGGCATTTTTAAGAAAAGATGTAGATTTATTCAATTTGACACAACTGGATGGTTGGCTGCAGTGATGCACATTGCACAATCACATTACACAAGAGAAGAGACTGTTCCTTTGTTTTAAGGGATTGCAGCCTGCCACAGCCGTTTGGTACAACATGAGTTTTCAGAAAAATAAGAGTGCCACAAAAGCTTCTGAAAATGTAAATTTGTTGTATTTTTTTGTGATGTTTTCAGCTTGCATCAAATTACTTCTTTTTAATGTCTGAACAGCAGCGCAAAAGAAATAAAGATGGAATATGTGGCGTGTGACATCCTAGCATTTTCCTGGCTAGCGTCCAGGGCGAGACACCACTACCAAACACAGACCACAACTATCTATCTATAGGCCAACACAGGTAAATAGGTTAAGAATAGTTGACTGGACGCAAGCAGTATAAAACCTTAGTGACATTTGTATTATAATGTTGTGGTACCACTACCTGTGCCAATCCTGAATTCAGTCTGCCTGGAAATATAAAACAGGGTATCCCAGCTTGAGCAGATTGAATTTCAAGATCATCTGCTCTACAAGTTTTGGGGTGACCTGTGACCGCATAGGGTTGAGGATGTTGTCAGTGATAGTAAAAATTCTCTTAGTTTGGAGGCTGCTAGGTGGTGCTGCTCTGGTCTTTTGGGTTCTCACTGCGTCAATGAGGATGAGCAACAGAAGATGAGGAGGAAGAAAGTTGTGTAGTAGTTCTACTGCTGCAAGGAGCTTCCTTGTGCTCCTGCTCTTCCCCTTCTCTCAACAAAACCCTTTTTCTTTAAAGCTCTTGCACCCTTTGCACGAGCTTCTCCCTCCAAAATAGAAAGCTTTGAGTATGGTTTGCCAGCGTACCCTTCTCTCCTGGATCACACAGGGTAGCCAGCATGTATTGTTGACTGTTGTCAAGCAAATCATGCAAGCACGTCTTCAAATCCTCCATCTTCTTCATCAAAAAGGCTACCTCAACATAGGGCCTGTCAACGGGTAAGAACCTTATGGGCCATCAATGAACCTGTCAAGTTTGCTTACCAGGTGAGTAAAGAGTGGTACTACCTGACCCAGGCTTGTAGTAGCTTGAAATAGGTCCATCTGTGTTGCCAGTTGCGCACGCATCCTCAAAGGAATGTTGGCAGCCAAAAGAATGTTGGCTGCGCGCGCAGCTGTAGCGAAGGCAAATGGAGCATTACAAAAACAAAAACCTAACCACCCGCATTAAGCATTAAAAAAAAAAAATTACCGCCTGCAATAAGCATAAAAAAAACAATTAACCGCCCGCAATAATTATTAAGAAAAAAACAACAACTACTTAATAAAATTATTAACCCCTAAATCTGCCAACATTGCAAACTACCTAATACATCTATTAACCCCTAAACTGCCATTAACCCACATTGCTAATTAACCTAATAAATCTATTAACCCCTAAACTGCCATTAATCCACATTGCAATTAACATAATAAATCTATTATCCCCTAAACCGCCAAACCCCACAATGCAAATAACTAATCACTAAGCCCCCTAACCTAACACCCCTAAATTAACCCCATTACATAAATTAAAATAATCCTAAATTACAATTAAAACCTAACATTACTTTAAAAATAAAGAAAACTAAGTTTAATCTAAAATTACACAAAATAAAAAAAGTCTAGCATTACACAAAATAAAAAAATAAACCTAATCCCTATGAAGATAAAAAACAAAACAAAATAAAAACACCCCTTAATCTAAGAATAAACTACCAATAGCCCTTAAAAGGCTTTTTGTAGGGCATAGCCCTAAATAAATCAGCTTTTTTACATTAAAAATAAACCAAGTCTCCCCTAACAGTAAAACCCCCACCCACCAAACCCCCCAAAATAAAAAAACACTAAAAAAAAAACCTAAACTACCCATTGTATGGGCAATGCCCTTAAAAGGACATTCAGCTCTTTTACAGCACCCAAATCCCTAATCTTAAATAAAAAAAAAACAAAAAAAAAAACTAATACTAAGCTCCAAATAGGTACTCACGGTTCCTGAAGTTCGGCGGAGAAGGTCTTCTTCCAGGCGAGTCCATCATCTTCTATCTTCATCCACAGCGAAGGCGGCACGGAGCAGTCTTCACTGATGTGGCGATCCTCAGCAGCGTGGAGGCTCCTCTTCATGCGATTGTCCGCCGCACACTGAAGATTGAATGCAAGCTACCCCATATTTATTGGGGTATCTTGCATTCCTATTGGCTGATATTTTAAAATCAGCCAATAGGATGAGAGCTAATGGAATCTTATTGGCTGATTTGAACAGCCAATAGGATTTCAGTAGCTCTAATCCTATTGGCTGATTTCAAAATTTTAGACAATAGGAATGCAAGGTACCCCAAATTGATTGCTGTACCTTGCATTTAATCTTCAGTCTACGATGGACATCGGATGAAGTGGAGCCTCCATGCCGCCGAGGAATACCTCCGCTGCCGCCGCCGAGGACCGCTGCTGAGGACCGCCGCTGAGGATCCAGGCATCGGGAACACAGTTCCGCACCTCTGCTCTGCGCCGCCTTCACTCCGAATAAAGATAGAAGATGATGGATCCGTCTGGAAGAAGACCTTCTCCGCCGGACTTCAGGAACAGTGAGTACCTATTTGGGGCTTAGGTTTAGGGGTTTTTTTGTTTTAATTTTTGGGGTGTTTTTTTTTTAGCTTAGGGGTTTTTTGGGCTTGAAAAAGAGCTGATTGCCCTTTTAAGGGCAGTAAAAGGGATGAATGCCCTTTTAAGGGCAATGGCCATACAAATGCCCCTTATGGGGCAATGGGTAGTTTAGTTTTTTTAGTGTTAGTTTTTTTTATTTTGGAGGGTTTGGTGTGTGGGGTGTTTTACTGTTAGGGGGGATTTAGTATTTTTTAGAGGTAAAATAGCTGTTTAACTTAGGGCAATGCCCTACAAAAGGCCCTTTTAAGGGCTATTGGTAGTTTAGTATTAGATTAGGGGGTGTTTTTATTTTTGGGGGATTTTTTATTTTTATAGGGGTATTAGTTTAGGTTTACATTTTTTATTTTGAAAACCTTTGTTTATTTTTTTCAGTAATTTTTTTATTTAATTTTTTGTAACTTTAGCTTGGGGGTTGTAGTTTTTAAACATAGACTGCCCTCTGTGCAGGCTTATCGCCTAGTTCTTCTATAAACATATTTATGAACTTTATTACCTTTATATCTTTATTCCTGTACTAACATATATATAACTAAAATGTATGTTTACTATTTTATTACATATCTGTTTTCAGTACATTGTATCTGTAAATATAAATTGGTTTAGTTGGTCTTAGCATTGAAACAACATTTTCTTTTTACAACAAAATGCCTTTTTTGTTTTATTATAGTGCAGTGGTTTGTTGATTTCTAGCAGGAAAGAGCTTTTATTTTATGTATTTTTAAATATTAAATTCAGTTTTCAAGATTTTCTGTATAATTATATTTGCTGCCATTAGAAGATTATAAACCACATTTCCTGATTTTAGGATACTTGAGCATTAACTTGCATCTGGCAATATTTCCTGATGTTTCAGATGACAGTAATGGTAAGATGCGCTATTAATATTTTTATACACATTTATAAATATAAAACGACTTGGCTAAGATCTGTTTCCAGACTTTTGTAATTCATTTATGTTATATTAAAGAGTAAAAACATTTTTTTTATTTTGTTTTTTACTTGCCTTAAATAGAACAAATGAATATGCATTTTCTATGTATTCACTTGGAAATCAAATTAAGTTTAAAGAAAGATTAATTGTGTAAACTGTTTTTTTGGGTTTTTTTTTAAATCAATGTATCAATAAATTTATTGTGGTGCTTTTTCATAGTTAGGATTACTTTTTACTATTTTTGTAAAAATATATTTGATTGATCATCACTTAGTATAGTGAATATATTTGTTTATACCTTTGGGATGAAAACACTAAGGGCTAGATTATAAGTGAAGCGCAAATTTAACTTGCGCCCGTAAATGGGCAAATTTGCCTATTTACGGGTTCAAGTAAGCTGCCATTACAAGTGGCTGGTTAATGCTACCTCAAGCTTGCGGTAGCACTTTGCGCTAAGCAAAATTAACCAGAGGTCAGACACATGTTAACACATAAATCTATATGTATATATTCACATACATATATATTTTAAATATGCTGCGTAACGCTGCACTAATTACCCCCTTTGCTGCACTATGTTCTGTGCCATGTCTATAGTCAAGGCTCCCATTGAAGCCTATGGAAGCAAACTCTCATGAGCGTAAAGCTTCCATAAAATGCGAATACGATGTCACGTTCACATTCTGCTTTACTTGTAATACCAGTGCACATTTGCATGCACTGGTATTACTGAGTTGAGTGCAAATATTGCGCTTGCGAAAGCGCAATTTTGTGCTCCACTCATAATCTAGCCCTAAATGTGTATATTTTCTTTAAAAAAATTACATGAAGCTTTTTTTTGTGTGATTCAGGACGAACATACAATTATTAGCAACTTTTCAGTTTTACTTATTTTGTCAAATTTGCTTTATCCTTTGTTGAAGAAGCATTATACCAACAGAATGAAGCAAATTATATAGTCAAATTAAATTGGAAACTTGTTTAAAATTACTTGCTCCATTTGATTCAGGAAAGTTTAATTTTGACTTTACCTTTAATTAAAAGCACATTTGGAGAAATGAATCTTATAATTCCTTTTAATGAGCCATAATAGTTGAAAAATTATATGATCTAACAAAGAAGAGCATGTCATTTTATGAATATTGACCCTGCGCTACTGTGTGTAGGGGTTAAACACACAGTGCCGTAGGGTCGATAGTCATAATATTACATAACAAATTAGAGCATGTCATTTTTCTAGTTTTATGGCCATTTAAGTGCAATTTTAGTACAAGCTGTAGATAACAATATTTTTGAGATAATATAGTGCTTTATAGTGTTTGGAATGTTCCTACCTCAATATATTGTATTAATCCCATTCTTAACCACGGGCAAATCATGTATAGTATGTAAATGAAACAAATGCATGTTGCTTTTGCATGAGCCCGTAACATTGGTGGCTACGTCTATGGCGTTTTACTGCACACGCATCTACAGGATGTGTGTTCCATAGAATTATATCTGCTCATTTATACTGACTGATTAGTCTGTACAGATGAAAAGGAAGGAGTGGAATAGGGCGGTATTTTTTGTCAGGAAATAAAAAGTGTGACATTGTCAATTGTTTTTAAATGTGGCGAGCATATAATCTAACATAGATATACTGCAAATGTGGCTTTGGCTTCCAGGTAACTTTTTACAATGGTGCTGTGAAAGTCCTCACCTGAAAATAATTTTCTTTTAAATGTATCATGTTTTTAAACAACTTGTGTGCATAAAGAAGTAACACAATAAGTTGTACTTTTTAATGAGAATGAACCAAATGTTTAAAACACCTCCCAATAGTGGTGTTCTGTCGAGAACTCAAATTCCTTGAAAACTCCAATCTGACGTCACTTCCGGTAACTCTTCTATTTTCACTACCTGTTTTGCCTGTCTTGGGGGGCGCACCGCCGATTCTTTGGCATACACCCCAAGTAGACCTTGAACCCTCCAGGCGGAGGCAAAATAGATAGTGAAGACAGGCGATCACAGTGCCCATCTGATTGGTTGTGAATCCTGTCACTCACTGAGACTCGAACCAATCAGATGTATGGAATCACCGGAGATGACGTCAGATTGGAGTTTTTGATGAACTGGAGTGGCACAACAAGACCTTTCTGGGCCCCAGGGCAAAGGTTGGGGTGGGCTTCCCCATTTCAACTGTGTCCTGTCTGTCTGTTTGCAATCAGCAGAAGCTGAGCCAGCACCCTCATAGGAGAAGGAAGAGCTGCTTCTCTGTGATTCATCCTTGGTTAGTCTGTGCTAAAGGTTATGGACTTGCTCCTATATAAATACTCCTATATAAATATAGCAGCAGGTTTTTCTGATCAGCAACACTGACAGCCCTGCCACCATGTTATAAAGGCAAATCAATACAGTTTCCTTTTCCCAGGAAACTCAGAGGGGCCTGAAATGATGCAGGTGGAGCCCAATAGCGATATAACTACTGATTGCTCGGACTTCAGAGGTGTGGGTCCATTCTTATTTGAGACCTCTATGCTCCTGCCATGAAATGTGAAAGGGGGGACAATCGCTCAGTACATTTTATTTTCCTAGAAATAGTTACATTGCAGTCTATCAAATGTGCTACAATTAAACTTATATTTAACACATACACACCCAAACTACAAATACATGAATGAACACAAGAATAATAAAGGTTAATAGACAGTTAGATGTTTTCTGCTTCTATCATTTTCTTACAGATATTTAAAATGGTACAATTAGATTTTATTTTTAATCTGTTTAACTGGGTTATTCCACTGGGCAACTGAATGATTTATTATCCCTGTTATTGATCTGTGAGTCATTGATCAGCTGTGCAATATGATAATGAAGTTTGCACAGGGCTACTTCAAAGAGATCTGGAATCCCTTCTAGGATGGCCATCTGTTTTATGGTGTTTGTCCTCTTTCTAACCTTCTACCTCACACAAAAGACAGAGCGTGCTCTGTACATCAGATCACCAATAAATCTTCAATCACTATCAGAAAGCTACTAGAAAGCGTGTAGTATATAATTACTCTACGACAACTAGACCTAAATATATGCTAATTATCAGAACGGTTTGTCCTCAAGCTAACAGTCTGAAAACATTTACAAGATTAAAATGTGAAATAGTAGCCAGGCAGCCGCTCAATATAATCCAAACCTAAATGCAAGTGTAGCTAAAAATGAATAAAAACATATTTTATAAATAGCTGCCCCTGATGGTGCCGTATTAGTTGTGTACTTCAAGCTAATGCTTCCGCTTAATAAGGGAAAACCCCACAAAACTATCTGTGCAGATGGACACTCCCCTGGGGAAAAAAACAAACAACCACGAACCCCTAGCGAGGGAAGGAGCGATGAGTAAAAAATAAATTAAATTTCCAATTGTTCTCTCTAACGATTTGGTTTTGGTTTACAAACAGATACAAGATAAGGAAGCATTTGTGTTTATAGAAAGTAATAAAATAAGGAGATCTGATTTCCTTGCAAGCTTAGCTGAATTTTTATCCTAGGTTACAAGTGGATCGCTATTGATAGCGCAGGGTGAACAAAAACAGCTATTTCATATACAAAACTATTCCTAAGATAACAAATCATTGGAAACACATGAAGAGGAAAACATTTTTACTGTACAGTGTCCCTTTAAATGTCCTATTGATTCCAATGCCAATGTATTGCATGCAATAATTTTATTAGCATTAATTTCAACTTTTAACCAAGCACCATTTCCCCAGTAAAATAGAACTGAGGGGTTATACAGCTCCAGCTTGCTATTTTAACACAATTGCAGTAGAAAGAGTGCACCGAAAAAGGTTCCTTTTGACGTTTTGAATGCAGAGATTGGCACTGTGTGCTAGTGCTCTGATCGTAGGCAGAATGCACTTGTTTGTCTTGTGATGTTTGTGCACCAGTGCGTAAGCACCAATCAGCAACTAAATACACTCTGTGATCAGCAGGGTTAATTCATGGGTTAAAATAACAGCCTTTTTTAATGCTTTATGTTGCATAGTGTATTACAATAGTGAGCCACAGTAGACTTAACCCTTTAAGCTACAGAATTCAATTTCCCTTCATTTGTAAACGGTTATCTACATAGATAATCAATGTAATCAGATAAGCAGATAGAAATAGACTCAGAGGCAAAATATAATGGGCCTTTCCCACCTATCAGTACATTTTTACTTTACACCGTGCAATAAATGCATGTTGTGTGCAATGGTCCTTATCTAATAGCAAACTGAGGCAGACAACTAATACATTTGTCTTTTTGAATATTTTTTTAACATTGAGTAGACATTTTACCTAACTGATGAACTATAGATAATTATCCAGCCCTTAATCTCCTGATTTGGTAAAAAGTTCATAGGTAAAAAAATAAATACAATGCATAGAAATAGGGATTACATTTTTACTTAAAGGGACAGTCAACACCAGAATTTTTGTTGTTTTAAAAGATAGATAATCCCTTTATTACCCATTCCCCAGTTTTGCATAACCAACACTGTTATATTAATATACTTTTTACCTCTGTGATAACCTTGTATCTAAGCATCTTCTGACAGCCCCCTGATCACATGACTTTTTATTTATTATCTATTTCATTTTAGCCAATTAGTGCAGTGTCTGCCACAATCAACGGGTGTGATCACAATGTTATCTATATTGTTTACATGAACTAGCTCTCCCCTGTTGTGAAAATAAAATAAAAAAGCATGTGATAAGAGGCGGCCTTCAAGGGCTTAGAAATTATCATATGAGCCTTCCTAGGTTTAAAGGTACAGTCAACACCAGAATTTATGTTGTTTTAAAAGATAGATAATCCCTTAATTACCAATTCCCCAGTTTTGCATAACCAACACAGTTAATTATACACGTTTTTCCTCCGTAATTACCTTGTATCTAATCCTCAGCAGACGGCTGACAGACTTGCAGTTTAGCCAATCAGAGCTATCTCCATGGTAAATTCACATGCATGAGCTCAATGTTATCTATATGAAACACATGAACTAATGCCCTCTAGTGGTGAAAAACTATCAAAATGCATTTAGTTTAGAGGCGGCCTTCAAGGTCTAAGAAATTAGCATATGACCTCCTAGGTTTAGCTTTCAATTAAGAATATCAAGAGAACAAAGCAAAATTGGTGATAAAAGTAAATTGGAAAGTTGTTTTAAATTACATGCCCTATTTGAAACATGAATGTTTTTTTTGGACTTGACTGTCCCTTTAAACAAAATGTCAAATGGAAATCCAGCAACCACAAAAACTATATGTACCTCAAAGTCCAAAATTTCTATTCAAAATATTACAATATAAAGTATTATGAGCCACGGTTTGTTTGATAAAGCAAAAACATGACTTTCCACAATAAATTTATGTTATTTAAAAAAGGTACATATAATAACAAAAAGGGTATGCACATTTGATTTAACAGAAGTCAATTTATCTAACTCTAACACTTGCACATGTAAATGTCAGTTTAAGATATTCCACTATGAACTCTGATAACTGACTATAAAAAGTGGCTTCCAGTGAGAACTGAACCCAAAACATACACTATCCTGTTATGTAAAACATTTCTATAAAGAGTTTACCATAAACCAATTACTAGATATTAAGAAATAGCCATTCTCGAGTTATAAAATCAATTTTAGACCTATTCAATCTTAAATGTCTTCCTTCATCCCTGATTTTAAAGTAAATCAGTAGAAAGCTGATCAGTTGATCTGGTCAGGCCAGGACCCTATGGTGTTTTATGGGGTTAGAGTGTGTGTGGGTGTCAGGTATTAGAAAAAAAAAACGGCAATAAAAATGTCTTCACATTGCGGTCTATGGAGACTGGGTGTTCCCTGTAAATATATATGTGTGTATATATATACAAATATATATGTATATAATCGTATACATAAATATTTACACTTAGCTGCCCATCGCCGCGCAATTTACCACCTTCGCTGACTTACCCCGGAAAGCGCAGTTTTGCGCTCCACTCGTAATCTAGCTCAAAATGTTTTTTCTTTATGTTTCAAACATAATTGAATTGAATTAGCATCTGTTCCAAAAATGCAGCAATTAGGCCAAAATATTTTCATTGCATTGTGGAAAATATTATTTTTAATTTCTACATATGCCAGACTGATTATTTTAAAAACATCTGACATGTTTTAGGCTTGTGAAAAACCAGCGTACAGTAACTAACATACCGGTCTTATTGCTTGTGCTATGTGTTTTTTTTAGGTGGCCATGCAACGAAGTTGCAGGACAACCTATTGTTATTGTCAAGATTATTATTATTTTTTTTATTTATTTATTTTTTTAATTATTATTATTCCGCCACTTATTCAAATGCTTATAAAAACAACAGCATAACTCAAAAATTCATGAAACTTGGCACAATGCTAAAGATCTATGCTGTGCATAATCCTATGCAACATAAATCTCATAGGTCATGTGATCTAGCAGCCATATTGCTTTTTGCGACAAATTTCAACAAACACTTGAAAATCTTCTTCTCCAGAACCGCTTATGTTACAGCTGTGAAACTTGTTGTAAGTACTGCTGTACTAACCTAGAATAAAGTTTGTTCAAGAGAAGTGATTTAGTCACATGACCTAGCTGCCATTTTGAATTGTGCGAAAATCTTTAAACATCTTCTTCTCTGCAACCACTAAGTGAAATGAAGCGCAATTTTGCACATGTGCTCCTTGCAATATCCTCTACCAAGTTTGTTCAAACTGCGAATTTTCCATAATCAACATGGCTGCTATGAACCATTCGCCTTTTTATCGCTGTTTAATTGCGTACATTTGCACTTTATGCATTATGTTTACACTATTTAACTATATTACAGTGTAGCAGACACATGAGTACACATAGTCATGACCCCTAAAGGCAATATTGCAGTAAAAATTCGCACTGCGCAGTCGCCTTCGTGATATAAAACATTTGCAAATTTTCATAAAACTTCTGCAAATTGTAGAGGTCTATAGTGAGCATTAGTATGTGCAATTTGAAAGCCATACAATGCATAGCTTGGCAGCCATTTTGTTTCGTATGCGCGTTTTTTAAAAACTACAAAAATCTTCTTCTCCGAAACCGCTTATGGCACAGACTTGAAATTTTGTTTACAGAGTTATCTTATGACTAACATTCAGATTTGTTCAAGAGAAGTTGATAAGTCATGTGGTTTGGCAGCCATTTTGAATTGTTCAAAAACGCTTAACGATATTTTAAAATTAATAAGAAAACAAAAATCGTTTTACAAAAATGCTTTATTTTTGCCATGTTTATTGACATCTATAGTGAGCACTATTGTTCGTAATACGAAGGCTGTATATCTTACGATTGGGCAGCCATCTTGGTTTACGCGAGAATTTCGAAAGTCTATTTTCTCTGCAACCGCTTATGTAAGAACTGTGAAATTTGCTGTACAGTCATATTGTGACCTAGATTCAAATCTGATCGTGATGAAAGTAGTAGTCATACGGTGGGGCAGCCATCTTGAAAAATGCAAAAATTTCGAAAATGTGTTTTCTTTCCAACTGCTAATTTTAGAATTGTAAAAACTTCTAAAAAGCTTTATATTGTGACTTAGCTGCTTGTATGCCATTGCAATGTTGATGCGCATGGCCACCTCTATCGCTGCTTGCAGCTATATTTTTACTTTATTACTGTGTTCCATCCTATCCTTTGTTTTGTTGTTTTAACCATAGATAACCCAGCGGTCCATGCTCAACCACGCCAAATGCTGACAGTGAATGAAATGTGTAAAATGCTTGTGCAATGCCACCCCCAGCGGCCAATCGAAGGTGGCGGAGAAGTTAAGGAGCAGCGGTCTTAAGACGACTGCTTCTTAACTTGCTTTTTTTACTGTGAGCAGTACCAGCAAGGTCATTTTTTCCTATCCAACACTAACCTATGTATTCTGTACAAGGACTAAAGTCATCTATAAACTTTGACCATGAGTGGAACTTCCACAAATCTTTTAGGTTCCCTCAGTGACAGTAAAGTAAAGATTGCACTTTCATGATTCAGATGATGACATTTTAAACAACTTTCCAATGTATTTCTATTATATTTGCTTTGTTCTTTTGGTATCCTTTGTTAAAAGAATAAACTCTTAACAAAGGATAGCTGAACACATCTGAACACATCTGGTGAGCCAATAACAAGGGCTATATATGTGCAGGCACCAATCACCAGCTAGCGACAAGTAGTATATTGCTGCCCAGAATCCTTGGAAGTGCTGAGATAGCTTGTGGTTTTCTACTCCAAGTACTTATGACTAGATTACGAGTTTTGCGTTATGAGTTGTGCGGTGCTAACGTTATGTTTTTTCTCACCGCTCACTTACCTGCAGCGCTGGTATTATGGGTTTTTACAAACCCGGCGTTAAAAGTGAGCGTAGAACAAAATTGAGCTCCACACTACACTCCAATACCAGCGCTGCTTAAGTCAGCAGTGAGCTGGTTGTACGTGCTCGTGCACGATTTCCCAATAGACATCAATGGGGAGAGCCGGCGGAGAAAAAGTCTAACACCTGCAAAAAAGCAGCGTAAAGCTCAGTAACGCAGCCCCATTGATTCCTATGGAGAAACTAAAGTTATGTTTACACCTAACACCCTAACATGAACCCCGAGTCTAAACACCCTTAATCTTATACTTATTAACCCCTAATTTGCCGCCCCGATATCGCCGCTACCTACATTATACTTATTAACCCCTAATCTGCTGCCCCCAACATCGCCGACACCTACATTATATTTATTAACCCCAAATCTCCCTCCCCCAATGTCGCCGCAACCTACCTACATTTATTAACCCCTAATCTGCCGCCCCCAACGTCGCCACCACTATTCTAAATTTATTAACCCCTAAACCTAAGTCTAACCCTAACCCTAAAACCCCCTAACAAATATAATTTAAATAAATCTAAAGAAAATTACTATCATTAAAGGGACACTCAGGTTTTATTAAATTTTCATGATTCAGATAGAGCATGTAATTTTAAACAACTTTCCAATTTACTTCCATTAAAAAAAATGTGCACTGTCTTTTATATTTACACTTTTTTTGAGTCACCAGCTCCTACTGAGCATGTGCAAGAACTCAGACTATACGTATATGCATTTGTGATTGGCTGATTGCTATCACATGGTACAGGGGGAGTGGAAATATACATAACTTTGAAATGTGTTAAAAAAGAATCTACTACTCATTTGAAATTCAGAGTAAATGCTATTGCATTGTCTTGTTATCTTGCATTTGTTGATTATGCAAATCTGCTGTGTTTACTGGTCCTTTAACTAAATTATTCCTATTTAAAACTAAATACTTACCTATATAATAAATCCTAAAATAGCTACAATATAACTAATAGTTACATTGTAGCTAGCTTAGGGTTTATTTTTATTTTACAGGCAACTTTGTATTTATTTTAACTAGGTAGAATAGTTATTAAATAGTTATTAACTATTTAATAACTACCTAGCTAAAATAAATACAAATTGACCTGTAAAATAAAACCTAACCTATGTTACAATAACACCTAACACTACACTACAATTAAATCAATTCACTACATTAAATACAATTAAATAAATTAAATAAAATTAGCTAAATCACAAAAAAACACACTAAATTACAGAAAATAAAAAACAAATCACAAGATCTTTAAACTAATTACACCTAATCTAATAGCCCTATCAAAATAAAAAAAAGCCCCCCCAAAATAAAAAAAAACCCTAGCCTAAACTAAACTATCTATAGCCCTTAAAAGGGCCTTTTGCGGGGCATTGCCCCAAAGAAATCAGCTCTTTTACCTGTAAAAAAAAAATACAAACAACCCCCCAACAGTAAAACCCACCACCCACACAACCAACCCCCCAAATAAAAGCCTAACTAAAAAACCTAAGCTCCCCATTGCCCTGAAAAGGGCATTTGGATGGGCATTGCCCTTAAAAGGGCATTTAGCTCTATTGCTGCCCAAAGTCCTAACCTAAAAATAAAACCCACCAAATACACCCTTAAAAAATCCTAACACTAACCCCCGAAAATTCACTTAATGGGAGAAGTCTTCATCCAAGCGGCAAGACGTCCTCAACGAAGCCGGCAGAAGTGGTCCTCCAGACGGGCAGAAGTCTTCATCCAGACGACATCTTCTATCCAAGATCCAAGATGGCGTCCCTTAGATTCCAATTTGCTGATAGAATTCTATCAGCCAATCAGAATTAAGGTAGAAAAAATCCTATTGGCTGATGCAATCAGCCAATAGGATTGAACTTCAATCCTATTGGCTGATCCAATCAGCCAATAGGATTGAGCTTGTATTCTATTGGCTGATTGGAACAGCCAATAGAATGCCGGCTCAATCCTATTGGCTGATTGCATCAGCCAATAGGATTCTTTCTACCTTAATTCCGATTGGCTGATAGAATTCTATCAGCCAATCGGAATCTAAGCGACGCGATCTTGGATGGCATCACTTAAAGAGATATTCATTCCGAAGAAGACATTGTTTGAAGAGGATGCTCCGTGCCGGATGTCTTGAAGATGGAGCCGCTCTGCGTCGGAAGGATGAAGATAGAAGATGCTGTCTGGATGAAGACTTCTGCCCGTCTGGAGGACCACTTCTGCCGGCTTCGTTGAGGACATCTTGCTGCTTGGATGAAGACTTCTCCCGGTAAGTGAATTTTCGGGGGTTAGTGCTAGGATTTTTTAAGGGTGTATTGGGTGGGTTTTATTTTTAGGTTAGGGCTTTAAGCAGCAATAGAGCTAAATGCCCTTTTAAGGGCAATGCCCATCCAAATGCCCTTTTCAGGGCAATGGGGAGCTTAGGTTTTTTTAGTTAGGCTTTTATTTGGGGGGTTGGTTGTGTGGGTGGTGGGTTTTACTGTTGGGGGGGTTGTTTGTATTTTTTTTACAGGTAAAAGAGCTGATTTCTTTGGGGCAATGCACTGCAAAAGGCCCTTTTAAGGGCTATTGATAGTTTAGTTTAGGCTAGGGTTTTTTTTTGGGGGGGGGGGGGGCTTTTTTTATTTTGATAGGGCTATTACATTAGGTGTAATTAGTTTAAAGATCTTGTAATTTGTTTTTTATTTTCTGTAATTTAGTGTTGTTGTTTTTTGTGATTTAGCTATTTTTATTTAATTTATTTAATTGTATTTAATGTAGGGAATTTATTTAATTGTAGTGTAGTGTTAGGTGTTATTGTAACATAGGTTAGGTTTTATTTTACAGGTCAATTTGTATCTATTTTAGCCAGGTAGTTATTAAATAGCTAATAACTATTTAATAACTATTCTATCTAGTTAAAATAAATACAAGCTTGCCTATAAAATAAAAATAAACCCTAAGCTAGATACAATGTAACTATTAGTTGTAGCTAGCTTAGGGTTTATTTTATAGGTAAGTATTTAGTTTTAAATAGGAATTATTTAGTTAATGATAGTAATTTTATTTAGATTTATTTAAATTATTTTTAAGTTAGGGGGTGTTAGGGTTAGGGTTAGACTTAGGTTTAAAGGGTTAATAAATTTAGAATAGTGGCGGTGACGTTGGGGACGGCAGATTAGGGGTTAATAATGTAGGTAGGTGGCAACGATGTTGGGGTGCAGCAGTTTAGGGGTTAATAAATATAATGTAGGTGTCGGTGATGTTAGGGGCGGCAGATTAGGGGTTAATAATATTTAACTAGTGTTTGCGAGGCGGGAGTGCGGCGGTTTAGGGGTTAATATGTTTATTCTAGTGGCGGCGATGTCCAGAGCGGCAGATTAGGGGTTAAAAAATGTATTATAGTGTTTGCGATGCGGGAGGGCCTTGGTTTAGGGGTTAATAGGTAGTTTATGGGTGTTAGTGTACTTTATAGCACTTAAGTTATGAGTTTTATGCTACAGTGTAAAACTCATAACTACTGACTTTAGAATGCGTTAGGAATCTTGGAGGTAGAGGGTGTACCGCTCACTTTTTGGCCTCCCAGGACAAACTCATAATACCAATGCTGTGGAAGTCCCATAGAAAAAAGGGTTTACGAACTTTACGTAAGTCGGTTTGCGGTAAGGCCAAAAAAGTGTGCGGTGCCCCTAAACCTGCGGTAGTGAAAAAGCAGCGTTAGCACCTGTTAACGCTGCTTTTTCAGCTTACCGCAAAACTCATAATCTAGCCATTAGTTTTCATTTTTAAAAAATAATGGATTTTTATATAAATTATGTATTGTGCCGATGTGAACTTTTTGTTAGTTTGATTGCTCCTGAGCCTACCTAGGTATGCTTTTCAACAAAGGATACCAAGACAACAAAGCACATTTGAGAATAGAAATAAGTTGTTTTTAATTGCAGGCTCTATCTGAATCAGGAAAGTTTAAGTTTGACTTTATTATCCCTTATGTGTTTCAGTCTCCAATGTAAAAAAGTCCAATAATCTGTTTTACACAATATTATCAGAGGATTAAGAATAAATGATAAATTAATCTTAGTCAGTCATTCTAGAATCAATAGAAACTTGAGGAGAAAATTAAAGGAATATAATAGATGAAAAATAACATGCTCTATTCCGCCGAAGCATGTAATTTTACGTCCATTGATCCTACTCTACTATGTGTTTAACCCCTGCAAAGAAGTCGTGCTCAGGACTCGCAGTGCACTTCTTGTCCCGAGTGTAACCCGCCGCTGATCCAATCTGCAGCGCTAGTTGCACCGTGGTTTCCGAGCGGCACTTCTGCTGTGATTTTAAGACCTGTGTGATGGTTAAACACATTGTAGAGCAGGGTTGATAGTTGTAATTTTTTTTTTTTACTATAATCGCTCTTTAACCTATGTCTGAAGTAGTTGTTTGGCAGAGACTTCTGAGAGGGCACTCTTGAAAAAAAATCAGTAAAGCTGACTATTGACATCTGTCACCATGAGACCTCCAACTGCTTTGCCATTGAGACACTAACTTACAAAACATTGACTGTCCAGACTTTAGCTCTCCCAAAAGAATCTTCTTATTTCTGGTACTATAATTGTTCTTCTCAGTAGCACTGAGATACTCTCTCATCAACCACCTACACTGTATCATTACTTATTTATTGAGCGTTCCATGTTCCTTCCCTGTGTCTTTATACAGGACATTATTTGTGAACACCTTGTCACAGATGCCAGCCATGGTCTGCTCGAATATATAATGCAAGTTAATAGCTCTTATTTTCAGAACATTTTGCTGTCAGAAATGATTTCTTGTGACATATGACGGTAAATGAGGCATTGACTGGATGCTGAATCCTAAACTGGATAACTAGAAACTACTGAGGTCACCATTTGTCATTGTGGTTTCACCAATAAAAAGCTTTTTCTTAAAGGGACAGTCTACTCCAAAAATGATATTATTTAAAAAGATAGATAATCCCTTTATTACCCATTCCCCAGTTTTGCACAGCCTCTGTGATTACCCCTTATATCTAAGTCTCTTTTGACAGCCCCCTTATCACATGACTATTAATAGTCAGCTATAAAAATGGAGAAAATCTTTAACAAAATCTCCATACAAGCTTGTAGCTCAAACTGAGATAGAGTGAGGTCACCAGCAGCACAAACTGAGATAGAGTGAGGTCACCAGCAGCACAAACTGAGATAGAGTGAGGTCACCAGCAGCACAAACTGAGATAGAGTGAGGGCACCAGCAGCACAAACTGAGATAGAGTGAGGTCACCAGCAGCACAAACTGAGATAGAGTGAGGGCACCAGCAGCACAAACTGAGATAGAGTGAGGGCACCAGCAGCACAAACTGAGATAGAGTGAGGGCACCAGCAGCACAAACTGAGATAGAGTGAGGGCACCAGCAGCACAAACTGAGATAGAGTGAGGGCACCAGCAGCACAAACTGAGATAGAGTGAGGGCACCAGAAGCACAAACTGAGATAGAGTGAGGGCACCAGCAGCACAAACTGAGATAGAGTGAGGGCACCAGCAGCACAAACTGAGATAGAGTGAGGGCACCAGCAGCACAAACTGAGATAGAGTGAGGGCACCAGCAGCACAAACTGAGATCGAGTGAGGGCACCATTCAAATAATGGGAAATCTGAATACCCTTTCTCTGGAGTGCCACTATGAGCGTGACCAGTACCCTTGAAAAGATGTGAGAGGTTGTGTTTAGACTTAAAGGGACATAAAACCCAACATTTTTCTTTCATGATTCAAATAGAGCATACAATTTTAACTTTCCAATTAACTTCTATTATCAAACTTTCTTAGTTTTCTTGTTATCCTTTGTTGAAAAGCATGAAGGTAAGTTCAGGAGTGTGCACGTCTCTGCAGCACTACATGGCAGAAGTTTTGCAACAATGTTATACATTAGCAAGAGCACTAGATCGCAGCACTATGTCTTGTCATGTAGTGCTCAACTACTATATGTGCACGCTACCTATCTAGATATCTCTTCGACAAAGATTAACAGGAGAAGAAAGCAAATTTGATAATAGAGTATACAATTTTAAAAAGGTTTCTAATTTATTTTAAATAATGGGGAAAATAAAAAAGAAAATGATGGCTTCCTCAAGCAAGTTTTAAGAACCTACAATGCATTTTTTACAACATGGAAATAGTATGTATCATTAAAGTCTATATACAACATATAAGACTTTAGCAGATTGCAAACAGCCAGAAAGAACACTACTGAAAAGGGGGGCCCATCTCAACATTTGTCTAGAGGCCAGGGAGGTCTAGTTATGCTCTTGGTAAAACATATATCATCATTCTATTGATGAAGTAGTTGCTTGTTTACTTCTATGTGAAGGTCTGTAGAAAGAGCTGATTACTTTGGGCAATGCCCCGGAAAAGGCCCTTTTAAGGGCTATTGATAGTTTAGTTTAGGCTAGTGGTTTTTGGGGGGGCTTTTTTTATTTTGATAGGGCTATTAGATTAGGTGTAATTAGTTTGAATATCTTGTAATTTGTTTATTATTTTCTGTAATTTAGTGGGTTTGTTTTTGTACTTTAGCTAATTTAATTTAATTTATTTAATTGTTGTTAATTTAGTTCATTTATTTAATTGTAGTGTAGTGTTAGGTGTTATTGTAACTTAGGTTAGATTTTATTTTACAGGTACTTTTGTATTTATTTTAGCTAGGTAGTTATTAAATAGGTAATAACTATTTAATAACTATTCTACCTAGTTAAAATAAATACAAACTTGCCTGTAAAATAAAAATAAACCCTAAGATAGCTACAATGTAACTATTAGTTATATTGTAGCTAGCTTAGGGTTTATTTTACAGGTAAGTATTTAGTTTTAAATAAGAATTATTTAGGTAATGATAGGAATTTTTAGTTAGATTTATTTAAATTATATTTCAATTAGGGGGTGTTAGGGTTAGACTTAGGTTTAGGGGTTAATACATTTAGTATAGTGGCGGCGAGGTTGGGGGCGGCAGATTAGGGGTTAATAAATGTATGTAGGTGGCGGCGATGTTAGGGACGGCAGATTAGGGGTTAATAATATTTAACTAATGTTTGGGAGGGGGGAGTGCGGTGGTTTAGGTGTTAATATGTTTATTATAGTGGCGGCAATGTTGGGGAAGCAGATTAGGGGTTAATAAGTGTAGGTAGATTGCGGCGACATTGGGGGCGGCAGATTAGGGGTTAATAAATTTAATGTAGGTGTCGCCGATGTTAGGGGCAGCAGATTAGGGGTTCATAAATATAATGTAGGTGGCGGCAGTGTCCGGAGTGGCAGATTAGGGGTTAAAAATTTTATTTTAGTGATGTGGGAGGGCTTCGGTTTAGGGGTTAATAGGTAGTTTATGGGTGTTAGCGTACTTTTTAGCACTTTAGTTTTGAGTTTTATGTTACAGCGTTGTACCATAAAACTCTTAACTACTGACTTTTAAATGCGTTAGGACTCTTGACGGGGTAGGGTGTACTGCTCACTTTTTGGCCTCCCAGGACAGACTCGTAAAACCAGCGCTATGGAAGTCCCATAGAAAAAAGACTTTATGAAGTTTACGTAAGTCGTTTTGCGGTAAGGCCAAAAAAAGTGTGCGGTGACCCTAAACCTCCAAGATTCGAAATACCAGTGGGCGTAAAAAAGCAGCGTTAGGACCTGTTAACGCTGCTTTTTTACCCTAACACACAACTCGTAATCTAGCCATAAGTTTTTCTCATAATTGAAAAGAAAAAAACTTAAAACATAAGCAGAGGAACCAAACTGAAACAGCTGTCTGAAGAACTTATCTACCAAAAACTGCTTCCGAAGAGGCAAATACATCAAAACGGTAGAATTTAGTAAATGTATGCAAAGAAGACCAAGTTGCTGCTTTGCAAATTTGATCAACTGAAGCTTCATTCTTAAAAGCCCATGAAGTGGAGACTGATCTAGTAGAATGAGCTGTGATTCTCTGAGGCGGAGCCTGATCTGACTAAAAATAAGCCTGATGAATCAAAAGCTTTAGCCAAGATGCCAAGGAAATGGCAGAAGCTTTCTGACCTTTCCTAGAACCAGAAAAGACAACAAATAGACTAGAAGTCTTCCTGAAATCTTTAGTAGCTTCAACATAATATTTCAAAGCTCTTACAACACACAGAGAATGTAAGGGTCTCTCCAAAGAATTCTTAGGATTAGGACACAAAGAGGGAACAACAATTTCCCTATTAATGTTGTTAGAATTCACAACTTTAGGTAAAAATTTAAATGAAGTCTGCAAAACTGCTTTATCCTGATGGAAAATCAGAAAAGGAGACTCACAAGAAAGAGCAGATAATTCAGAAACTCTTCTAGCAGAAGAGATAGCCAAAAGGAGCAACATTTTCCAAGAAAGTAGTTTAATATCCAAAGAATACATAGGCTCAAAAGGAGGAGCCTGTAAAGCCTTCAAAACCAAATGAAAGGGACAGTCTACACCAGAATTGTTATTGTTTTAAAAGATAGATAATGCCTTGTTCACCCATTCCCTAGTTTTGCATAACCAACACAGTTATATTTATATATATTTTTACCTCTGTGATTATATTGTATCTAAGCCTCTGCAGACTGCCCCTTTATTTGTTCTTTTGACAGACTTGCAGTTTAGCCAATGAGTGATGGCTCCCAGGTAACTTCACGTGCACAAGCACAGTGTTATCTATATGAAAAACATGAACTAACACCCTCTAGTGGTGAAAAACCTGTTAAAATGCATTCTTAAGAGGCAGCCTTCAAGGTCTAAGAAATTATCATATGAACCTCCTAAATTAAGCTTTCAAATAAGAATACCAAGAGAACAAAGAAAAATTGGTGATAAAAGTAAATTGGAAAATTGTTTAAAATTACATGCCTTATCTGAATCATGAAAGCTTTTTTGGACTAGACTGTCCCTTTAAGACTCCAAGGAGGAGAGATTGATTCAATGACAGGCTTGATACGGACCAAAGCCTGTACAAAACAGTGAATATCAGGAAGCTTAGCAATCTTTCTGTGAAATAAAACAGAAAGAGCAGATATGTGTCCCTTCAAGGAACTTGCAGACAAACCTTTATCCAAACCACCCTGAAGAAACTGTAAAATTCTAGGAATTCTAAAAGAATGCCAAGAGAATTTTTGAGAAGAACACCATGAAATATAGATCTTTCAAACTCGATAATAAATCTTCCTAAAAATACAGTATCAGTCAGAGAAACCTCTATGACTAAGCACTAAATGTTCTATTTCCATACCTTTAAATTTAACGATTTGAGATCCTGATGGAAAAACAGTCCTTGTGATAGAAGGTCTGATCTTAAAGGAAGTGGCCAAGGTTGGCAACTGAACATCCGGACAAGATGCA
Source organism: Bombina bombina (assembly GCF_027579735.1). NCBI lineage: Eukaryota > Metazoa > Chordata > Amphibia > Anura > Bombinatoridae > Bombina > Bombina bombina. The sequence goes on from NC_069504.1 coordinate 562,053,533, forward strand.
CATATCAGAACCTGTGAGGCCATGCTGGTGCTACCAGAAACACAAATGATTGTTCCATGATGATCTTGGGGATCACTCTTGGAAGAAGAACTAGAGGCGGGAAGATATAAGCAGGTTAGTAAAACCAAGGAACTGCTAATGCATCCACTGACTCCGCCTGAGGATCCCTGGACCTGGACAAGTACCTGGGAAGTGTCTTGTTTAGATGGGAAGCCATCAAATCTATTTCTGGAAGACCCCACATCTGAACAATCTGAAAAAACACATCTAGATGGAGAGACCACTCCCCCGTATGTAAAGTCTGACGGCTGAGATAATCCGCTTCCCAATTGTCTACACCTGGGATATGTACTGCAGAAATTAGACAAGAGCTGGATTCCGCTCAAGAAAGTATCCGAGATACTTCTTTCATAGCTAGGGGACTGTGAGTCACACCCTGATGATTGACATATGCCACAGTTGTGATATTATTCTCTCTTCAACAGAGGCCAACTCTGAAGAGCCCTGAAAATAGCACAGAGTTATAAAATATTGATTGGTAACCTCGCCTCTTGAGATTTCCAAACCCCTTGTGCTGTTAGAGATCCCCAGACAGCTCCCAAACCTGAAAGACTTGCATCTGTTGTGATTACAGTCCAGGTTGGATGAACAAAAGAAACCCCTTGAACTATAAGATGGTGATCTAACCACCAAGTCAGAGAGAGTCGAACATTGGGATTTAAGGATATTAATTGGGATATCCTTGTATAATCCCTGCACCATTAAGTCAGCATACAAAGCTGAAGAGGTCTCATATGAAAATGACCAAAGGGGGTCGCGTCTGATGCTGCAGTCATGAGACCTAAAACTTACATGCACATAGCCACTGAGACTGAAGGTTTCAACAAGCTGAAACCAATTTTATTTGTCGCTTGTCTGTTAGAGACAGAGTCATGGACACTGAATCTATCTGGAAACCTAAAAAGGTGACCCTTGTCTGAGGAATCAAGGAACTTTTCGGTAAATTGATCCTCCAACCATGTCTTTGAAGAAACACTAATTGATTTGTGTGAGATTCGGCAGAATGTAAAGACTGAGCTAGTACCAAGATATCGTCCAAATAAGGAAACACTGCAATACCCTGTTCTCTGATTACAGAGAGTAGGTCACCGAGAACCATCGAAAAAAATGTTGGAGCTGTCGCTAGGCCAAATGGAAGAGCGACAAATTGGTAATGCTTGTCTAGAAAAGAGAATCTCAGACACTGATAGCGGTCTTGATGAATTGGAAAATGAAGATATGCATCCTGTAAGTCTATCGTGGACATGAAACACAGCCCTTCAAGCTCCATTCTGAGCTTGATAGATAGGCCTCATCATCAGCATTCCAATATTTGAGCCACAAAGCTCTTCTAGCTAAAATAGCTAAAGACATAGATTTAACATCAATTTTGATGATATCAAAAATAGCATCACAGAATAAATGATTAGCATATTGAAGCAAGCGAACAATGCTAGACAAATCAGGATCTGTTTCCTGTAGAGCTAAGCTTTCCAACCAAAAAGTTGATGCAGCTGCAACATCAGCCATAGATATAGCAGGCCTAAGAATATAGCCATAAAATAAATAAGCTTTCCTTAGATAAGATTCAAGTTTCCTATCTAAAGGATTCTTAAAAGAAGTACTAGCTTCCATAGGAATAGTAGTACGTTTGGCAAGAGTAGAAATAACCCCATCAATTTTGGGGATTTTTTTCCCAAAACTCCAATCTAGCTGCTGGCAAAGTATACAACTTTTTAAACCTAGAAGAAGGAATAAAAAAGTACCAGGCCTATCCCATTCCTTTGAAATCATATCAGAAATAGCATCAGGAACTGGAAAAACATCTGGAGTAACCACAGGAGGTTTATAAACCTAATTTAAAAGTTTACTAGTTTTAGTATCAAGAGGACTAGAATCCTCAATATCCAAAGTAATCAACACCTCTTTTAACAAGGAACGTATATACTCCATCTAAAAGAGATAAATATATTTGTCAGTGTCAATATCTGAGGTAGGATCTTCTGAATCAGATAGATCCTCATCAGAGGAGGACAATTCAGAATGTTGTCGGCCATTTGAAAATTCATCAACTTTATGAGAAGTTTTAAAAGACCTTTTACATTTATTAGAAGGCGGAATAGCAGACTAATCCTTCTGAATCACATCAGCGATAACATCTTTTATATTCACAGGGATATCATGTACATTAGATGTTGAAGGAACAACAGGCATTGTACTAGTACTGATGGATACATTCTCTGCATGTAAAAGCTTATCATGACAACTGTTACATACTACAGCTGGAGATATAATCTCCGCTAACTTATAACAGATACACTTAGCTTTGGTAGAACTGTTATAATGCAGCAGGGTTCCAACAGTTGTTTCTGAGACAGGATCAGATTGAGACATCTTGCAAATGTAAGAGACAAAAAACAACATATAAAGCAAAATGATCAATTTCCTTATTTGGCAGTGTTAGGAATGGGAAAAAAATGAAAACAGCGTAGCCCTCTGAGCATAAGAAAAGGCAAGAGGCATATAGGAAGTGAGGTTTAAATAATTAAATTATTTGGCGCCAAGTATGACGCACAACGCAAAATAAAAATGTTTGGCGCTATCAACATCCGGAAACGACACAACTCGCGTCATGACAGACGCAACCTTGTGCAAGGAATCCTGGCGTCAACTAAGATGCTGGAAATGACGAATTTGCGTCACCAAACGTACCTTTGCAGAAAAAAAATTATTGCGCCAAAAATGACGCAATAAATATCAGCATTTTGCGACCTCGCGAGCCTAATTTTGCCCGCAAAATTTAATGAAAAAAAACCCCAGTCAATTTGAAGAAAAGACTATACCCCAGTTAAGAACTTCCTAAATATGTTTCCCAATTTTGAAACTGATAGTCTGCAAAAGGAAATATACATAAACCTGACTCATGGCAAATATAAGTACAATACATATATTTAAAACTTTATATTAAAACATAAAGTGCCAAACCATAGCTGAGAGTGCCTTAAGTAATGAAAACATACTTACCGAAAGACACCCATCCACATATAGCAGATAGCCAAACCAGTACTGAAAAAGTATCAGTAGAGGTAATGGAATATGAGAGTATATCGTCAATCTGAAAAGGGGGGTAGGATATGAATCTCTACAACCGATAACAGAGAACCTATGAAAAGATTTCCTGTAAGGAAAACCAAAGAATCAATAGGTGATACTCCCTTCACATCCCTCTGACATTCACTGTACTCTGAGAGGAATCAGGCTTCAAAATGCTGAGAAGCGCATATCACTGAAGAAAATCAAGCACAAACTTACTTCACCACCTCCGTAGGGAGGCAAAGTTTGTAAAATTGAATTGTGGGTGTGGTGAGGGGTGTATTTATAGGCATTTTGAGGTTTGGGAAACTTTTCCCCTCCTGGCAGGATTGTATATCCCATATGTTAGCTCATGGACTCCTGCCAATTACATGAAAGAAATACTAATCTTCTTGCAGGGTTAAATAAAGTCTATAAAATAGCAGCCAAAATGTTACTGTGTAGCTGATATCTGTAACAACATAATGGCTACATCTATATTAATTAATTATGTGAGTCACCATTACTAAATGCTAAGGCACAGATTATTCCATTGAATAACAACAGTTAATTAAATATTGCTATGCGGCTCTGTGATAGTGAGTATATACAGTGGATATAATATATTATATTTCTGTGATATAAAAAAATAAGACAAAGATAAATCATTTCAGAACTTTTTCCACCTTTAATGTGACCTTAAAACTATACTGTGCAACTCAATTGAAAAATAACCTGAAATCTTTTAGGTGGAGGGAGGAAAAAATACAAAAATAAAATAATATGGTTGCATAAGTGTGCACACCCTTAAACTAATACTTTGTTGAAGCAACTTTTGATTTTATTTCAGCACTCAGTATTTTTGGGTATGAGTTTATCTGCATGGCACTTCTTGACTTGGCAAGATTTGCCCCCTCTTCTTTGCAAAAACACTCCAAATCTGTCAGATTGTGAGGGCATCTCCTGTGCACAGCCCTCTTCAGAACACCCCACAGATTTTCAGTTGGATTCAGGTCTGGGCTCTTGCTGGGCCATTCCAAAACTTTAATCTTCTTCTGGTGAAGCCATTTCTTTGTTGATTTGGATGTATACTTTGGGTTGTTGTCATGCTAAAAGATGAAGTTCCTCTTCATGTTCAGCTGTCTAGCAGAAGCCTGAAGGTTTTGTGCCAATATTGACTGGTATTTGGAACTGTTCATAATTCCCTCTACCTTGACTAACGCGCTTCACCCTTTTGAGAAAGCTAACTCGGCGCAACATGTCAAGAGCGGAAGGGAGAGGTTAGGGACTCCAATAGTTTTAATAGTATCTGGCTCAAGACCTTTTTCTGATCAAACTTACTGGATATGCCGGAATAAGCTCAATTACCCATAACTAGTATTAGCCTTTAATGTTATACTCTGTGATATTTGGTCATTTTAGTAGCCCAGCAAAATGTACGGGCTCACAACTTACCCAATAACCCATTATCTTTCATTTTTCGGTATTTGGTTAAATTTATAGCCCAGCTAAATGTGCGGGCTTGAGACTGAAATACTTATATATACTTATTATTACTGAGTTGCATAGCCACATTTAACTTACTGTTGTCATTTAGTGGATGAATCTGCATTAGCGCTATACCTCACATTCTGTGATATTTGGCAATGTTAGTAGCCCAGCAAATGTGCGGGCTTATAATTTAAACATATATATATACTCACTATCACAGAGCCGCATAGCAATATTTAATTAACTATTGTTATTTAATGGAATAATCTGTGCCTTAGCGTCTAGTCATAGAGACTCACATGATTAATTAATATAGATGTAGCCATTATATTGTTGTAGATATCAGCTACACAGTAACATTGTCTGCTACATTATAGACTTTATTTAACCCTGCAAGAAGCTTAGTATTTTTAGCTGCCCTGCTTTGGATAATAAAGGTCATCTATTATTTAGCAGCTCTCTGCCAAAAATTTGGGCTATTACCATTATTTTAGGCAGCCAATCTATAACCATTGAGTAGTTTACCTGAATCGATTAATTATTGCTGCAGCCTACAGATGATATATATGTTCATGAATACGTGTGTTCCAGTGATGTGCAGTCACTAGAGGCAGGTGAGGCAGTGCTTCACCTCTCATATGGGCAAAAATATATATTTTTTTTATTGGCTTTAAAAAAAAAAAAAAAATTGTATTTTTTTTCCCCAGCATTTTTTTTTTCACAGCTACATGTTGTGCAATGGAGAGGCACAAGCAGGTCTGCCCACCATTACACAACATGCTGCGCCACCTACTGGATGAAAGTGGTTAAGATCATTCATTGCATGGCCCATTAACTGCTTATTTGAGGCAGTCCTATTTGGGCTGAACCAATCCAGTGAGAGGCATTAGTAAGTGGAACTTAGGGTTGGGGCTGGATGTTAAATGATATAAAACAAAACAAAAACGGAAAAAAACAACTTTAATTTATTTTGTTGCTGTCCTGTGAACCTGCTAGTGTTGCTAAAGTGAAAAAGAGAGTTCTGTTCTTCCCCTCTAAGTGCAGTGGAATGTGCCACTGTCACTTCCTGAATCCTTCCAGAGCAGGAAGAGAGAGGCACAGAGAGCAGTGTTTCACCCACATCTTATTAAAGTAACATTTTACTGAAAGGGATTCTGTTAGTGAAAATGATAATTTAATGAATGTGGTTTAGTGTTTGTTTACTCTTTTACAGCAGGGTCGTTTTTGTATTTTGTTTACTCAAACTTTACACCCACTAACTTAGCAGCTTGCCTCTGTACTTCACACTAATGTATGGTCTCATTTAGTTATAGTCTCACTTAGTCTCTGTAGCTCTGCTGTTTTATTACTTAAAAATGCAGTGGTCCCTTTCCCCCCCCCCCTTGTGTGTGTGTGTGTGTGTGTGTCTCTCTCTATCCATCTCTCTCCTTATGTGTTGTTCTCCCCCATGGTCTCTTTCTCTCTCTGTCTCTCTTCCTCCCCCTCAGACTCTCTCATCCCTTATATGTCTCTCTAACCCTCTGTGTGTGATTGTGTCTCTCTCTCTCTAACCCTCTGTGTGTGATTCTCTCTCTCTCTCTCTCTCTAACCCTCTGTGTGTGATTGTGTCTCTCTCTAACCCTCTGTGTGTGATTGTGTCTCTCTCTCTTTCTCTCTCTCTAACCCTCTGTGTGTGATTGTGTCTCTCTCTCTTTCTCTCTCTCTCTAATCCTCTGTGTGTGATTGTGTCTCTCTCTCTCTTTCTCTCTCTCTCTAACCCTCTGTGTGTGATTGTGTCTCTCTCTAACCCTCTGTGTGTGATTGTGTCTCTCGCTCTCTCTCTAACCCTCTGTGTGTGATTGTGTCTCTCGCTCTCTCTCTAACCCTCTGTGTGTGATTGTGTCTCTCTCTTTCTCCCTCTGTGTGTGATTGTGTCTCTCTCTTTCTCTCTCTTTCTCTCTCTCTCTCTCTCTCTCTCTAATCCTCTGTGTGTGATTGTGTCTCTCTCTCTCTTTCTCTCTCTCTCTCTAACCCTCTGTGTGTGATTGTGTCTCTCTAACCCTCTGTGTGTGATTGTGTCTCTTGCTCTCTCTCTAACCCTCTGTGTGTGATTGCGTGTCTCTCTCTCTTTCTCTCTCTAACCCTCTGTGTGTGATTGTGTCTCTCTCTTTAACCCTCTGTGTGTCATTCTGTCTCTCTCTTTCTCTCTCTCTCTCTCTCTAACCCTCTGTATGTGATTGAATCATTGTGTCTCTCTCTTTCTCTCTCTCTAACCCTCTGTGTGTGATTGTGTGTGTCTCTCTCTCTTTCTCTCTCTAACCCTCTGTGTGTGATTGTGTCTCTCTCTTTAACCCTCTGTGTGTCATTGTGTCTCTCTCTTTCTCTCTCTCTCTAACCCTCTGTATGTGATTGAATCATTGTGTCTCTCTCTCTTTCTCTCTCTCTCTAACCCTCTGTGTGTGATTGTGTCTCTCTCTCTCTTTATTTCTCTCTCTCTAACCCTCTGTTTGTGATTGTGTGTCTCTCTCTCTTTCTCTCTCTAACCCTCTGTGTGTGATTGTGTCTCTCTCTCTAATCCTCTGTGTGTGATTGTGTCTCTCTCTCTCTTTCTCTCTCTAACCCTCTGTGTGTGATTGTGTCTCTCTCTCTCTTTATTTCTCTCTCTCTAACCCTCTGTGTGTGATTGTGTGTGTCTCTCTCTCTTTCTCTCTCTCTAACCCTCTGTGTGTGATTGTGTGTCTCTCTCTCTTTCTCTCTCTAACCTTCTGTGTGTGATTGTGTCTCTCTTTCTCTCTCTCTAACCCTCTGTGTCTCTTTCTCTCTCTCTCTTTCTCTCTCTCTCTGTAACCCCTCTGTGTGTGATTGTGTGTCTCTCTCTCTTTCTCTCTAACCCTTTGTGTCTCTCTCCCCCGTCTGTCTCTCCCTCTCCCCCCGAATGCTTTTCTGTGTTTCTGTCTACCTTTTATTTATTTAATTAATGAATTGGTAGTGCCACCTGATGGTGGGGCCAAGCGCCCCACCATCTTTAAATTTCACCAGCCGCCACTGGATCAAGACATTTTTATATTTACTAAATAATGAAAGAATCTATAATCATAATTTGCAGCATTAAAGTAAAAAGTATGTTTTAAACATATTTTAATGGGCATGGATTTCTAGATCTCATAATCAGAGCAAGCATTGTGTTATCTGGCAAGAGTTTCTGTTACAATCCTTTTAGACTAAATCAGATGTTTACTAAGTTGACCAGTTTTCCAAGACACCATTGCACAGCTACACCATCCCTTCACATTTACGATTCATAATTCTTTCTAGGAATTCTGAGAGTGCTTTAAGTGTATTCTTTTTTTGCAATTGGTGGTAGTCTTTCCACCTATTGTTAATGAACCCAATATATATATATACACACACACACACACACACACATATATACACATACATATACACACACACACACACACACACACACACACATATATACACATACATATACACACACACACAGAGCATGCATACTTTTTTTGCACTGCTCTTATAATGGATTGGTAATGGCTGAATAAATTGTTAGTAAAATGTATAATCAAAGTGGACAAATTTAATAATTGGGGCCCTTCAATTATTTGTTTTTAACCATTATTTTTTAAAATAATTTTCTTTTAGGAATAATCTAGAAGGAAGCATTAGATTGTACCAGTTCTCTTAGCATGCATAAAATGAGTACAGATGCAAGAAAATAAATCCTAACCCTTTCCCTATATAAGTAAGGCCTTACCTGAGAATAGAGTACATTTTTGAGGGCTAATAATTAATAAGGACATTACAAAACGAGGAAAGGTCTAAAGAAGGCAGCAAAAAAAATAAAGGGAATGGAATGTTTAAGTGATGAGCTAGACAAAATGCATCTTGTTGCAAAAAAAGATGCTTGTGAGGTGAATATATATATATGTATATAAAATATATTGATGACCCATACATAGTGTTGGCAACAAAAGATGTTTCATTTACAAGCAATGAAACTGTAGAACTGTTTGTCTGAGAAGGAATTTTCTGCCAATGCAACAGGTAACTCTAAAATGGCTTATGATGGCTTGTGTCAAATGGATTTTTAAATGCATTACTGTCAGTTTACTTATTATAAAAACAGGGATTAAAGATGATCTGTAAAGGTTGAACTTGATGGACTTTATTTCAGCTTCACCTAATATTAGATTTCTCCTAGAAGTCTAAGGGTTTAGACTCCCCTATAACAATACTTAATATAAAACAACTATCAACCCCTAAAAAAGCACTAACAAAGATAACATTCTGCAGTACGGATTACAGGATATGATGTTTATTCACACATCAAGTATAATGGTTTACTGTCTCTTCATTATGAAGATTTATTTTACTTGCGTTTTATATTTATGTTAAAATTGTACTTTTTCCATTTTAACTCTTTTCCTGGCTTGCCCTGTTATTTGTAGCTTTTAAAACAGCTGCCCATATTTTTCTCCTTAAATATTTATTTGCAACAGCTCATCAAACCTTATTTGTTTTCATTAAGAAAAGCAGACCACCAAGTTTAAAATGGACTTTTGAGTAATACCACTAGTTGCTTATGCTGGAGGTTCAGAGGGATGTTTGCCTGAGGGTGGCCTAACACATTCTTGTGGTTTTCTTGTATTTTTTCATTTCTTTTCATGTTTATTTTTGGATGTAATCAGTGAAGCATTCTGGGTACATAAGCCCCTCCTCATTAACATTTAGAGAAAATGCTAAAACCAGAATGTCAGGTTTATAGTGTTTTTTTCCCCCTTAAAATATATCTTTTGAGGAAGACTTTTTTAAACAGATACAAAGTAAATGTTACTATATATTAAAGTGAAAGTAAATTTTAGCCCTTTACAACACATCCAAGTATTGTATACATTCCAAATAGTAAGATCGCTATATATATATATATATATATATATATATATATATATTATTTTTTTTTTTTAATTCTGTGAAGTTTGACTTTTAATTTAAATTTTATTTCTCCTACCGTTATCCGTCATGCTCTGCCCATCTGTGTTTTGACGTATACAGCAGTCCCACCCACTCTATACGTATGTCAAATGCGCGTTCACAAGCAAAGAAAGCATTGCGCATGCGCGAATCGTAGATCTTCCCATCAATGTGCATGTGATTCTGTGATAAGCCTGTTTACAACTCGCATGCATGAATGCGTCCTTGGCTGTTCTAAAACAAAAAGGTGTGCGCATGCGCGAATCGTGAACGCGCGTCCTACACAACGAGCACAAACAAGATTTGCCACATGCACAATTGAACACATAGGCGGATGACGTCGACTCGTGGACGCCTAACGGCCAGAAAGCCAATTGGTCGACCGATGAACATGATCAGGAAGTAAAATGAGAGGAAAAAAACGGGTTGAATTGTAAGTTGTAAAATATTGAGTTTATTTGCGTCGAAAATGACATTTACATGCAAATTTTTACAAACTCATGACTGAAACTCCTATTTATTTTAAATGAACTATGTAACTGAGGAGAGCGGAGCACATAACTTTATTTTCACTTTAAGTTATGGTATCATCTCCAAACTGCTCCAGTTAAAATAATTATTTCTATATAATGTAATGTCAAACATACATAATAAACCTTTAACAGAACGCAAAGACACTTGAAAAGAAGATGCTGTACGCTTACAGGCATCAGTCTGAAAATGTTTTTTACAATTGTTTTAGTTTTTATATGCGCAGAGGCACTGGGTGAAAATATCATATCCACCTTGGAAAATTTTATATACTGTACTGAACTAATTCTAATTTGTAACATCTTCGTTATTAGATACTAGTGAGACAATCAGGTTCGTCCTTTAATTAAAGGGGCATGAAACTATCATTTTTGTTTCATGGTTCAGATAGAGCATACCATTTTAAACAACTTTCCAATTTACTTATATTCTCTAATTTGCTTCATTCTCTTGTTATGCTTTGCTGAAAAGCAAATCTAGATAGGCTCAGGAGCTTGGAGCTAGCTGCTGATTGGTAGCTGAACTTATATGCCCATTTTCATTGGCTTGCAAATGTGTTCAGAGAGCTCCCAGGAGTGCATTGCTGCTTCTTCAATAAAAGATACCAAGAGAATGAATCAAAATGGACAACATAAATAAATTGGAAAGTTGTTTAAAAATGTATAATCTATCTGAACCATGAAAGAAAAAAAAATGTGTGTTTTACGTCTCTTTAAAGCAATAAAATACAAAGTGTAAAACTTACTAGTGCTTTTTATACTAGTGATATTTATCCTGTATTGTAACAGCCAATGGCTAGAGATTATAGGTACAGACAGGAGAGGCTCAAGGAATTGCGCTGATATTGTACTGCCTGGGTCTGAGATAGGGTTGCCACCCATCCCTTAAAATACAGAACACTTATAAGTTACACATGCTGCAGGGTGTGCAGGGAGGAATATGTATAGTGCTGTCCAGAAACGCAATACATGTTCCTCCCTGCACACCCTGCAGCATGTGTAACTCATAAGTGTCCAGGAAAACATGGCTGAGGTGGCATCCCTAGTCTGAGAACAAAATGACACCCTCAACACTCTTTTCACTACAGTCTAAACCTAACCATTGCCTGCATCCTCAAGACAAGAGAGATACATAGATATATACACAAGTGACTGGCACTTATACTATTTATAGTATTCTCCCATGTGCTTCCCCTGTTAAGTGCTGTCTGGGTTCCATGGTGCCACCAGGACCCATTATAGAGCTGGCCGTGGGTACAGTCGCCACCTTAAAGGGACACTGAACCCAAATTTTTTCTTTTGTAATTCAGAAAGAGCATGCAATTTTAAGTAACTTTCTAATTTGCTCCTATTATCAATTTTTCTTCATTCTCTTGCTATCTTTATTTGAAAAAGAAGACATCTAAGCTTTTTTTGGTTTCAGTACTCTGGACAGCACTTTTTTATTGGTGGATGAATTTATCCACCAATCAGCAAGGACAACCCAGGTTGTTCACCAAAAATGGGCCGGCATCTAAACTTACATTCGTGCATTTCAAATAAAGATACCAAGAGAATGAAGAAAATTTAATAATAGGAGTAAATTAGAAAGTTGCTTAAAATTCCATGATCTATCTGAATCACAAAAGAAAAAATTTGGGTACAGTGTCCCTTTAATTTAACAGACCCAAATGCAATTTTAATCCTAACCCGGCTGCTTGAATTTGGTAAGCGGGTTCTCAATGAGCCTAATAATGTGTTGTAGTAAATTATCTCAAATCTAGTATGTGCTGCGCTTTCTGTATAATACAGGGGCCCTACATGCTTATGACAAGCTTGTACCTAACTGTGTATGACCTAGTTTTTATATCTGTAACAACATCATCCTGACCTTCAGCAAAATCAGTAGTAAATGCACTTATATACAAATTTCATCACAGGAAGAGAGAATATCAAGTCTACAGTCTAAAGGGAGAATATATTAAAAGGACCAGTAAATACAGTTTATTTTTGCATAATCAACAAATGCAAGATAAAAAGACAATGCAATAGAAGTTTGAACTTCAAAGGAGTACGAGTTTATTTTCTGACAAATTTCAGTTATATCTATTTCCACTACCACTGCATCATGTGACAGCCATCAGCCAATCACAAAAGCATATACGTATACCTTATGAATTCTTGCACATACTCAGTAGGAGCTGGTGACTCAAAAAGTTTAAATATAAAAAGACTGCACATTTTGTTAATGGAAGTACATTGGAAAGTTGTTTAAAATTGCTGCTCTATCTGAATCATGTAAGTTTAATTTTTTACAAGTGTTCCTTTAAAGAAAAGGTGAAAAACATGGAAGAGGAATCAGAGAGATAAATGAATGATGTATATATGGGACCTTGTCTGTAGCAAGATTACAGATAGGAAATGTAATGCCAAAGGTACGAGCAAATCAGAAGTAGTGAGAAAGGTCTAGCAGTAAATGGGAGCTAAGGATCAGAGAGGGTGTGTGAGACAGGGTGTTTAATTAGATCAACTGAGGTAGCTGTAGCTGACTGCAATCAAAGGGGCTATTGTAACAAAGTAAACATTAGGGTAGGTGGTGGTGGTGGGGTGAGAAGAGTGTACAGATTGTTGCTGTTCCTGAGAATTGGAAGGGAAGAATAACTGCAGAGTATAGATAATGGGGAGGTGTAAATTATAGTCATAGTGGGAGGGGGCTGGGTAGAAAGATAGAGAATAGACTATAAATAAAAGGGTCAGTCTCCAGAATTTTTATTGTTTAAAAAGATAGGTAATCCCTTTATTACCCATTTCCCAGTGTTGCATAGCCAACACAGTTATATTAATACACTTTTTACATCTATGATTATCTTGTATCTAAGCCTCTGCCGACTGCCCCCTTATCTCAGTTCTTTTGATAGACTTGCATTTTAGTCAATCAGTGCTGGCTTATAAATAACTCCACAGGAATGTACACATTACCTATATGACACACATGAACTAGCACTGTCGAGCTGTGAAAATGCACTGAGATAAGAGGTGGCCTTCAAGGGCTTAGAAATTAGCATATGAGCCTAAGTTTAGCTTTCAACAAACAATACCAAGAGAAGATAGCAAATTTGATGATAAAAGTAAATTGGAAAGTTGTTTAAATTTGAATGTTCTATCTGAAACATAAAAGTTTAATTTTAACTAGACTGTCCCTTTAAGGCAAAAAAAGGAAGATAGAATTTAAAAAAATACTTGTGGCCAAACATATGTGAAAAACACGTAAAATAAGCATCACACAATACAAATGCAGCATACATCAGGTTACAGGTATATCAAAGGTGGTGCTAAAATTCCTTCATTTGTTTATGCAAATGATGCTGCACACAAATACCTTATAGGTTATAGGAATAGCTGCATTAGCAGTCTTTGTTACTACAATGGACTTGGACAGTTAAAGGGACACTGAACCCATTTTTTTTCTTTCATGATTCAGATAGAGCATGACATTTTAAGTTACTTTCTAATTTACTCCTATTATCAAATGTTCTTCATTCTCTTGGTATCTTTATTTGAAATACAAGAATGTAAATTTAGATGCCGGCCCATTTTTGGTGAACAACCTGGGTTGCTCTTGCTGATTGGTGGATAAATTCATCCACCAATAAAAAAGTGCTGTCCAGATGTCTGAACCAAAAAAAGCTTAGATGCCTTCTTTTTCAAATAAAGATACCAAAAGAATGAAGAAAAAATGATAATAGGAGTAAATTAGAAAGTTGCTTAAAATTGCATGCTCTATCTGAATCACAACAGGAAAAAATTTGGGTTCTGTGTCCCTTTAAAGGTGCAGTGTACTGCAAAATTTTCTGCTCTTTAATTTGTTTCCTGTTATGCATTTTAAATGCTGGAGTGTATTAATGTTTTTTTTTGTTTTCCATATAGCTTTTACCTTTACATTGAAATAGCTGCTTTGACCTGTAATGTCCTCACTTATACTGAAATGTCTAATAATTAAAAGGGGCAGTCAAGTCAAATTAAACTTTCATGATTCAGATAGAGCAAACAATTTTAAACAACTTTCCAATTTACTTTTATTATAAAAATTTGCTGTGTTTGGTAGGCTCAAACTTATTTCTAAGCCATTGAAGGCCGCCTCTTATCTCAGTACATTTTGACAGTTTTTCCACAGACACTGCTTGTTTGTGTTTGCCATATAGATAACATTGTGCTCACTCCCATGGAAATATTTAGGAGTCAGCTCTGATTGGCTAAAATGCAAGTCTGTCAAAAGAACTGAGAGGGGGCAGTCTGCAGAGGCTTAGATACCAAGTAATCACAGAGGTAAAAAGTGTATTAATATAACAGTGTTGGTTATGCAATACTGGGAATGGGTAATAAAGGTATTTTTTTTCAAGCAGTCTGTCCCTTTAAGTAATGGCTATTGTGAAATGATGTCATGTCATAGTAAAGCGCTACAGGTACAGTTTAGTTTAACATATAAAAAAGCAGAGACTAATTAAATAATGCAACAATACAAAAAAATCACTGATGCATAAACCATATATAACCGGACAAGTGATTATAAGTAAACAAAGCTCCAATGCCAACTAGAACATGGGTTAATGTAGCATGTTTCTGTTTCTTTTATCTATTATATACGTATTATAGTGACATACTGTCTTGTACATCAATGGCAATCCATATGTACGATATGAGCCAGCTATGGTTGCTATTAAGAATTCAAGGTCACATATTCAGAGTGACCATTATGTTTAGGAGGAACTCTTGTTCATATTGGGTTTTGGTAGCCTGTATCTAGAAAAAAAATAATGTGACCAAATTGTTTTCTTTCCTAAGATATGGTGAATTCACAACGTCATCAATTACTAGTGGGAATATCACTCCTGGCCAGCAGGAGGAGGCAAAAAGCACCACAGCAAAGCTGTTAAAGGGCCACTGTAAGTAAATATTTTCTATGCCTGTTACTAACTAACTACCCCAAATACGCTTTTTATCAATAGCATTTCATTAACATATCTCTACCGTATATCAGAAATCTTGTCTGCAAATTTAATTGTTTTCCAAACCCACTCCGTGGGTATCCTTTGCTCTGTACCAATCGGTTTACAATACCTAGGTTTCAAAATGGCGCTTTAAACACAAACGGCTAGATTTGGAGTTTTGTCGGTAACGACCCGAAAAACTAACGCCGGCTTTTTTCTGGCCGCACCATAAAAATAATTCTGGTATTGAGAGTCCACATAAAGGCTGCGTTAGGCTCCAAAAAAGGAGCGTAGAGCATTTTTAACGCAGCTTCAACTCTCAATACCAGAGTTGCTTACGCAAGCGGCCAGCCTCAAAAACGTGCTCGTGCACGATTCCCCCATAGGAAACAATGGGGCTGTTTGAGCTGAAAAAAAAACTAACACCTGCAAAAAAGCCGCGTTCAGCTCTTAACGCAGCCCCATTGTTTGCTATGGGGAAACACTTCTACGTCTGCACCTAACACCCTAACATGTACCCCGAGTCTAAACACCCCTAGCATTACACTTATTAACCCCTAATCTGCCGCCCCCGCTATTGCTGACACCTGCATATTATTTTTAACCCCTAATCTGCCGCTCCGTAAACCGCCGCTACTTACATTATCCCTATGTACCCCTAATCTGCTGCCCTAACATCGCCGACCCCTATATTATATTTATTAACCCCTAATCTGCCCCCCACAACGTCGCCTCCACCTTCCTACACTTATTAACCCCTAATCTGCCGACCGGACCTGAGCGCTACTATAATAAAGTTATTAACCCCTAATCCGCCTCACTAACCCTATCAAAAATAGTATTAACCCCTAATCTTATTATAGTAGCGCTCAGGTCCGCTCGGCAGATTAGGGGTTAATAAGTGTAGGCAGGTGGAGACGACGTTGAGGGGGGCAGATTAGGGGTTAATAAATATAATATAGGGGTCGGCGGTGTTAGGGGCAGCAGATTAGGGGTACATAAGGATAACGTAGGTGGCGGCGCTTTGCGGTCGGCAGATTAGGGGTTAATAAGTGTAGGTAGGTGGAGGCGACGTTGTGGGGGGCAGGTTAGGGGTTAATAAATATAATACAGGGGTCGGCGGTGTTAGGGGCAGCAGATTAGGGGTACATAAGGATAACGTAGGTGGCGGTCGGCAGATTAGGGGTTAAAAAAAAATATTCGAGTGTCGGCGATGTGGGGGGGGCTCGGTTTAGGGGTACATAGGTAGTTTATGGGTGTTAGTGTACTTTAGAGTACAGTAGTTAAGAGCTTTATAAACCGGCGTTAGCCCAGAAAGCTCTTAACTACTGACTTTTTTCCTGCGGCTGGAGTTTTGTCGTTAGATGTCTAACGCTCACTTCAGAAACGACTCTAAATACCGGAGTTAGAAAGATCCCATTGAAAAGATAGGATACGCAATTTACGTAAGGGGATCTGCGGTATGGAAAAGTCGCGGCTGAAAAGTGAGCGTTAGACCCTATTTTGAGTGACTCCAAATACCTGCGGTAGCCTAAAACCAGCGTTAGGAGCCTCTAACGCTGGTTTTCACGGCTAACGCCAAACTCCAAATCTAGGTCAAAGTTATTGGTTTAAGTATTTTGAACATGCAGTGCTGAAAATAGTGGGCAGGATAACGTGACATCATCGGCGAATAAAAAATATAACTTTTAGAACGTTATGAAACTTTGTTTTGGAGAAAATATAGGTCAGTAGGTTTTAATTAATGTTTATTAACTTTAATATGTTAGTTGTTTAGCTTAAAAATTATAACAGAAAGTAATCCTTTAAGTATCACTCCCCTACCCATAATACCCAGTCATTCTCTTTGCCTCTGTAAATGGAGGAGGTGAAGTTTTGGTGTCTGAAGAAAATTGATTACTTTTGCTACAACGTGTGTAAGTGGTGTATAGTTTCTGCACTAAAGGTATGGGCTCTTTTCACTAATGGAAGCTTCCTCTCTGCTTCCACGGGGGTATTGTAGGGAAAAAAGATTTAAAGGAAAAGAGCGCTCAATGAGCTAATACCTCTTGGAGATCAAGAAAACATTATTGTGATACAATATGTATTTTAAAAAGGAGATACATTTATTAATAATATTAACTAGTATATACTCATAATATATAGAGATGATAAGTGTTACACAGATATACTGAATGCTAAAAAATATGTAGCTAACACATACACAAATTGTTTATAAGTACAATGATTGTGATAGGTTGGCCAACCTTTTATATTCTTTAAGTAGTTATACAAACTTCTTGAGCAACACAATTTAGCTTAAAATTTGTGATTTACAATTTAAAACTTGAAACTTTCATATATTTCAGGCATCGACTTCAAGCTAAAAGGCTAATACACAAAACCGGTCTAAAACGGAGATATAATGCGATTTTAGGCTTATCCTAAGTTAAACATTCATAAAATATTCCATATTAAAAATAATTAGTAAAAGTTCATTTAAAAGTCCATCTTAAGAGTTCATAGACGTAAGGACATATATATGTTTATATTATGTAAGCGATGATGATGCTGTAGCCTTTGGTATAGAGAGAGCCGTTTGGCTAATAAAAGCCTGTGTTAAACTACAGTTAAATAAGAAAGTATAGCAATCTGACCTTATTTTCACTTGGTCCATATAGCAGGAGCGTTCAAAACTCCTAAATATGGTGTTGAGGATTCTTGAGGATTTTAAGGAAACACCCTCTCCTTCTGACTCTGTCAGTTTTTGCGACTTCTGCGGGCTTCAAATCCACCCTAAGTCCTGGTGCTTTTTGATACTTGTTTGGAAAAGATACCTCTGGATTCTTTCTTTTGCAGGTAGAGGGCTTCCGCACTCCTTTTACTCTTTGTTCTGTTGGTTGTCTTGTAGGGCGTTTGGCTGCCCCTGTTGGTAGATAAATAGGTGGTACTGTGCAGACACCGGTCCTAGAGCTTTTTTGCAGTGTATCCATCTTATGGGTTTCTTTTTCTCCGGCTTCCTATGGGAGTAATAGCCCCGGATGTTTGCTGCTCTTGCTCTACGGCTCTTCTGTGAAATACCTGTAGTGAAGGTGAAGGATTAATGCAACGCGTTTCAGCTGTAATGGTCAGCCTTTCTCAAGCATATCCTTCCACACTCGATGGAGTCTTTTTAAACTGTGTTTAATTGATTGATTGATTGATTGATTGATTGGTCCATGTTTCCAATTTCTCATTTAGAGTCCTTTGCTTCAGAACTTTACTTGAAAGAACGTTGTTGTTTGTCTTGATTTTCTTCACTCTCTTCTTTATTAACCCCTTAATGACCACAGCACTTTTCCATTTTCTGTCCGTTTGGGACCAAGGCTATTTTTACATTTTTGCGGTGTTTGTGTTTAGCTGTAATTTTCCTCTTGCTCATTTACTGTACCCACACATATTATATACCGTTTTTCTCGCCATTAAATGGACTTTCTAAAGATACCATTATTTTCATCATATCTTATAATTTACTATAAAAAAATTATAAAATATGAGGAAAAATGGAAAAAAACACAGTTTTTCTAACTTTGACCCCCAAAATCTGTTACATATCTACAACCACCAAAAAACACCCATGCTAAATAGTTTCTAAATTTTGTCCTGAGTTTAGAAATACCCAATGTTTACATGTTCTTTGCTTTTTTTGCAAGTTATAGGGCCAAGTAGCACTTTGCTATTTCCAAACCATTTTTTTTCTAAATTAGCGCTAGTTACATTAGAACACTAATATCTTTCAGGAATCCCTGAATATCCCTTGACATGCATATATTTTTTTTTTAGAAGACATCCCAAAGTATTGATCAAGGCCAATTTTGGTATATTTCATACCACCATTTCACCGCCAAATGCAATCAAATACAAAAAATCGTTCACTTTTTCACAAATTTTTTCACAAACTTTCGGTTTCTCACTGAAATTATTTACAAACAGCTTGTGCAATTATGGCATAAATGCTTGTAAATGCTTCTCTGGGATCCCCTTTGTTCAGAAATAGCAGACATATATGGCTTTGGCGTTACTTTTTGGTAATTAGAAGGCCGCTAAATGCCACTGCGCACCACACGTGTATTATGCCCAGCAGTTAAGGGGTTAATTAGGGAGCTTTTAGGGAGCTTGTAGGGTTAATTTTAGCTTTAGTGTAGTGTAGTAGACGACCCCAAGTATTGATCTAGGCCCATTTTGGTATATTTCATGCCACCATTTCACCGCCAAATGTGATCAAATTAAAAAAAACTTAAAATTTTTCACAATTTTAGGTTTCTCACTGAAATTATTTACAAACAGCTTGTGCAATTATGGCACAAATGGTTGTAAATGCTTCTCTGGGATCCCCTTTGTTCAGAAATAGCAGACATATATGACTTTGGCGTTGCTTTCTGGTAATTAGAAAGCCGCTAAATGTTGCTGCGCCTCACACGTGTATTATGGCTAGCAGTGAAGGGGTTAATTAGGGAGTTTGTAGGGAGCTTGCAGGGTTAATTTTAGCTTTAGTGTAGAGATCAGCCTCCCACCTGACACATCCCACCCCCTGATCCCTCCCAAACAGCTCCCTTCCCTCCCCCACCCCACAATTGTCCCTGCCATCTTAAGTACTGGCAGAAAGTCTGCCAGTACTAAAATAAAAGGGTTTTTAAAAATAATAAAAATTTTTTTTTAGCATATTTACATATGCTACTGTGTAGGATCCCCCCCTTAGCCCCCAACCTCCCTGATCCCCCCCAAAACCGCTCTCTAACCCTCCCCTCTGCCTTATTGGGGGCCATCTTGGGTACTGGCAGCTGTCTGCCAGTACCCAGTTTGCAAGAAAATATGGGTTTTTTTTTTTTTTTTCCCCCGGTTTTTCTGTAGTGTAGCTTCCCCCTCCCCACAGACCAACCCCCACCACCTAAATGATGTGTTTTTTATAAAAAAAAATTTAACATTTTTTTTTATTTTCCTAAACTTTTTTTTCTGTGTGTAGCGGTTCCCACCCGCTCCCTCCCCATGCACGCGCCCGCCCCCACCCTCCCGTGCACGTGCACGCGTCAGTGCGCGCCCCTGGCATACCCGCCCACGATCCCGCCCCCCTCCACATCACGAGGGCCATCGATGGCCGCCACCCGCCTCCCGGTTCGGCTCCCACCCACCAACGCACTGTAAGCCACCGATCTCCGGTGCAGAGAGGGCCACAGAGTGCCTCTCTCTGCACCGGATGGCTTAAAAAGGTTATTGCAGGATGCCTCCATATCGAGGCATCACTGCAATAACTGGAAAGCAGCTGGAAGCGAGCAGGATCGCTTCCAGCTGCTTTCCACACCGAGGACGTGCAGGGTACGTCCTCAGGCGTTAACTGCCTTTTTTTTGAGGACATACCCTGCACGTCCTCGGTCGTTAAGGGGTTAAACATTGAAATTGCAATATGTAATACTCTAAATCACTTGAAACATGAAATAGGGCAGAATATACAGTTTGTTGTGCACAATTTAGGTAAAACGTGTCAAAGTGTTTAGTGGCCATGTGCAAATTATGTGTTTAGTGGCCATGTGCAAATTATCGCCTAGATTACGAGTCTGGTGTTAGCCTTAAAAAGCAGCGTTGAGAGGTCCCAACGCTGCTTTTTAACGCCCGCTGGTATTACGAGTCAGGCAGGTACAGGTGTAACGCTCACTTTTCTTCCGCGACTCGAGGCTACCGCAAATCCCCTTATGTCAATTGCGTATCCTATCTTTTTAATGGGATTTGCCTAACGCCGGTATTACGAGTCTTGGAAGAAGTGAGCGGTAGACCCTCTCCTGTCCAGACTCCTACCGCATTTAAAAGTCAGTAGTTAAGAGTTTTATGGGCTAACGCCGGAACATAAAGCTCTTAACTAAAATGCTAAAAAGTACACTAACACCCATAAACTACCTATTAACCCCTAAACCGAGGCCCCCCCACATCGCAAACTTTATAATATATTTTTTAACCCCTAATCTGCCGACCGGACATCGCCGCCACCTACATTATACCTATGAACCCCTAATCTGCTGCCCCTAACATCGCCGACACCTACATTATATTTTATAACCCCTAATCTGCCGCCCCCAACGTTGCCGCAACCTAACTACCCTTATTAACGCCTAATCTGCCGACCGGACATCTCCGCCACTTTAATAAATGTATTAAACCCTAAACCCCACCTCGCAAACACTAGTTAAATTTTATTAACCCCTAATCTGCCGTCCCTAACATCGCCGACACCTATCTACATTTATTAACCCCTAATCTGCCGACCCCAATGTTGCCGCTACTATAATAAATGTATTAACCCCTAAACCTAAATCTAACCCTAAGTCTAGCCCCCCCTAACTTAAATATAATTTAAATTTACTACAATTAAATAAATTATTCCTATTTAAAACAAAATACTTACCGATAAAATAAACCCTAATATAGCTACAATATAAATAATAGTTACATTATAGCTATTTTAGGATTTATATTTCTTTTACAGGCAAGTTTGTATTTATTTTAACTAGGTACAATAGTTATTAAATAGTTATTAACTATTTAATAATTACCTAGCTAAAATAAATACAAAATTACCCGTAAAATAAATCCTAACCTAAGTTACAATTACACCTAACACTACTCTATAAATAAATAAATTAACTAAATTAAATTAAACTAATTACAATTAATTGAAATAAACTAAATTACAGAAAAAAAACAAACACTAAATTACAGAAAATAAAAAAGAATTACAAGAATTTTAAACTAATTACACCTAATCTAATCCCCCTAATAAAATAAAAAAGCACCCCCAAAATAATAAAATTCCCTACCCTATACTAAATTACAAATAACCCTTAAAAGGGCCTTTTGCGGGGCATTGCCCCAAAGTAATCAGCTCTTTTACCTGTAAAATAAAAATACAATACCGCCCCCCAACATTACAACCCCCCACCCACATACCCCTACTCTAAAACCCACCCAATCCCCCCTTAAAAAAAAACTAACACTAACCCCTTGAAGATCACCCTACCTTGAGCCGTCTTCACCCAGCCACAAGTGGACCTCCAGACCGGCAGAAGTCTTCATTAAGGTAGGAAAAATCCGATTGGCTGATTTAATCAGCCAATCGGATTGAAGTTCAATCCGATTGGCTGATTGGATCAGGCAATAGAATGCAAGGTCAATCCTATTGGCTGATCCAATCAGCCAATCGGATTGAACTTCAATTCGATTGGCTGATTAAATCAGCCAATCGGATTTTTCCTACCTTAATTCCGATTGGCTGATAGAATCCTATCAGCCAATCGGAATTCGAGGGACGCCATCTTGGATGACGTCATTTAAAGGAACCTTCATTCTTCATTAGGACTTTGATTGAAGAGGATGGCTCCGCGTCGGCTGGATAGAAGATGGCTCCGCTCCGCTCCGGAAGGATGAAGATAGAAGATGCCACCTGGATGAAGCCTTCTGCCGGTCTGGATGTCCTCTTCTGCCCCGATCGGATGAAGACTTCTGCCGGTCTGGAGGTCCACTTGTGCCCGGCTGGGTGAAGACGGCTCAAGGTAGGGTGATCTTCAAGGGGTTAGTGTTAGGTTTTTTTAAGGGGGGATTGGGTGGGTTTTAGAGTAGGGGTATGTGGGTGGTGGGTTGTAATGTTGGGGGGGTTATTGTATTTTTATTTTACAGGAAAAAGAGCTGATTACTTTGGGGCAATGCCCCGCAAAAGGCCCTTTTAAGGGCTATTTGTAATTTAGTATAGGGTATGGAATTTTATTATTTTGGGGGTGCTTTTTTATTTTATTAGGGGGGATTAGATTAGGTGTAATTAGTTTAAAATTCTTGTAATCCTTTTTTATTTTCTGTAATTTAGTGTGTTTTTTTTGGTAATTTAGTTTATTTCATTTAATTGTAATTAGTTTAATTTAATTTAGTTAATTTATTTATTTATAGAGTAGTGTTAGGTGTAATTGTAACTTAGGTTAGGATTTATTTTACAGGTAATTTTGTACTTATTTTAGCTACGTAGTTATTAAATAGTTAATAACTATTTAATA
Source organism: Bombina bombina (assembly GCF_027579735.1). Taxonomy (NCBI): domain Eukaryota; kingdom Metazoa; phylum Chordata; class Amphibia; order Anura; family Bombinatoridae; genus Bombina; species Bombina bombina. The sequence continues at coordinate 562,076,648 of NC_069504.1, forward strand.
ACTATTGTACCTAGTTAAAATAAATACAAAGTTGCCTGTAAAATAAAAATAAATCCTAAGCTAGCTACAATGTAACTATTAGTTATATTGTAGCTATCTTATGGTTTATTTTATAGGTAAGTATTTAGTTTTCAATACAAGCAATAGACCAGGCAGGACTCGAGGCACTTACGTTGAAATCAAGGTTTAACTTTATTGGAAACTCTTAAAAACATCCATAACAGAGCCTGACAGCTCCAAGACAAAAGGTGTCTTACGCGTTTCGGCTCTAATAAGCCTTACTCATAGACATAACCATGACCCGGAACCACCGGCATAAATAGCCAGTGCTCAGGGTCATGGATTGGTAGCAGCTGTCAGTAATAAATGAAAATGTCACTAACACAGCGTATGGACACAGATAATGGTGGGTAAAAAGCAATGGTATTAAGTGTTACATACTGCACCACTCAGGACAAAAACATTTGCATAAGATCATACAAATAAAGTATAGTGACGCTATCAAACAAAATCACTGACCTGTGTTGGCATAAGGATATATATTACTAAGTACTCATTAATCACGTAACCAAATCTTAACGGTCTGCAGAGCATTTTGAGATCAAGTGGCCTTAAGATTGTGCATGAGCTGAAAATAAAAGTAGATATTAATATATACATGATAGATGATATAATATAAAGGCTACTGGCATAATATAAAACCCCCTAAAAATGAGGTACCAATTGAAAGTAAGCGAGTGTGTATGAACTTAGACATTCATGTATCATAAATTGACATCAATAAAAAGGTCACATCATCATGATTCATAATAATCTAACACTAATGCTACTATTGACACAATGTATATAAGTGCAAAATTTATACTTATGCTATTAATAATATTATAATAGAGTAGTATAGAGGCCTTAGTTCACATAATAGTGTTATATATCTTAAGACCATTACTGTTATATTGGAAAAGAAGGTCTAACCTATTCATAGGCATTACTTTTCTCGCTGCCAAAAATTGATTATATCACCATCAATGTTAAAGCCATGTGGCCTTCTGGTGTTCAGTTGGAATATCCAGAACGCTTCCTGATACAGAAGTTTACTTGTAGCATCCCCCCCTCTCTCTGGGGTTCTAATTTTTCAATGATCTGCCAAGTGAAATTATTAACATTTTTTCCATGGACATTGATGAAATGTCTCGCTAAATCAGATACCTCTGCACCATTTTCAATGTTGTTTAGGTGTTCCCTTATACGTGTGCGCACCTCTCTGGTGGAGCACCTTACATACTGTCTGTTACACTGTGTGCAATCCACCAGATAGACCACATTTGAGGAGCGACAATTGGTGCAGCTTGATATGTTAAACACTCTTTGAGTAACCTTTGATTGAAAATGCTTGGTTACTCTTGTGCAGCCACAAGCAATGCATTTAGCAAAATGACATTTGTAATGGCCTTTAACACTAAGCCAGCTACTAGTGGTAACTGATGGTTTCCATAGCATACTCGGAGATAACATGTTAGATAAGGTGCAGCCCCTTCTAGTAGAAAATTTACAACCTCTGCTGACATAATCTTTGAGACTATCTTCTGCTGTCAGAATGGGGAGATGTCTATTTATTATTTCACAAGTTTGTTTGTATTGAGAGCTAGTGATGTCGCAAACCTAAAATTTTGCGTTCGAGAACGGCGGACGCGAACTTCCGCAACTGTTCACAAACAGGCAAACCGGGCGAACCGCCATAGACTTCTATAGGCAGGCGAATTTTAAAACCCACAGGGACTCTTTCTGGCCACAATAGTGACGGAAAAGTTGTTTCAAGGGTACTAACACCTGGACTGTGGCATGCCGGAGGGGGATCCATGGCAAAACTCCCATGGAAAATGACATAGTTGATGCAGAGTCTGGTTTTAATCCATAAAGGGCATAAATCACCTAACATTGCTAAATTGTTTGGAATAACATGCTTTAAAACATCAGGTATGATGTTGTATCGATCAGGTAGTGTAAGGGTTATTCCTGCTTCACAGTGACAGACCAAACTCCCCGTTTAAAGGGACAGTCTACACCAGAATTTTTATTGTTTTAAAAGATAGATAATCCCTTTATTAACCATTTCCCAGTTTTGCAAAACTAACACATTTATAATAATATACTTTTAACCTCTGTGATTATCTTGTACCTAAGCCTCTGCAAATTGCCCCTTTTTTCAGTTCTTTTGACAGACATGCAGTCTAGCCAATCAGTGCCTGCTCCCAGATAACTTCGCGTGCACGAGCACAGTGTTATCTATATGAAATACGTGAACTAACACCCTCTAGTGGTGAAAAACTGTTAAAATGCAATCTGAAAGAGGTGGGCTTCAAGGTCTAAGGTGACACTGTGCCCTGGCAGGTAGGCACTGAAACGCACACGTGTGAAGGAAACTGACTGCTATTATTTAACACAGTCAAAAAAGTGTTGTTTTTTTAAATATACACTACTGTTACACCAGATATGAGTTGCACTCGGGTGACACTGTGCCCTGGCAGGCAGGCACTGAAACGCACACGTGTGAAGGAAACTGACTGCTATTATTTAACACAGTCAAAAAAGTGTTGTTTTTTTTAAATCTACACTACTGTTACACCAGATATGAGTTGCACTGGGGTGACACAGTCAAAAAACACTTATTTGCCACCAGATATGAGTGGTGGCACTGGGCAAGTGGGCACAGTATACGCTGTGAGCCTGACACACACGCTGGCAGGCAGGCAACTGCAATTAGATTTCACACAAAAAAAATAAAAGCAGACTGATGTTCTAGCCTTAAAAAGGGCTTTTTGGGGTGCTGTCCTTACAGCAGAGATCAGATGAGTCCTTCAGGACTGTAGTGGACACTGAATACACTAGCCTAGCTATCGATTTCCCTATTAAATCAGCAGCAGCTACACTGTCCCTCCTCTCACTAAGAATGCAGCTTCCAAATTAATCTAAAATGGATGCTGTCCAGGAGGTAGGAGGGTCTGGGAGGGAGGGTCTGCTGCTGATTGGCTGGAATGTGTCTTCTGACTGTGAGGTACAGGGTCAAAGTATTACTCAATGATGACGAATAGGGGGCGGATCGAACATTGCATATGTTCGCCCGCCGTGGCGAACGCGAACAAGCTATGTTCACCGGGAACTATTCGCTGGTGAACTATTCGCGACATCACTATTGAGAGCTGTACGTTGTAACAAACAATGGTTTGGACCTGTCAAAGGTACTTGTCTGTTGCTTATTCACATTTTGGATAAGCATACGGCTTCTATCCATTCTGGTTACCTCTAAGAGGGCCCTATTGACAGTTTTCGCTGAATAACCTCTCTCTGAGGTGAGACTTTTGTACTTTAGGTAGGTGATGGAAGACCAATATCACTGGACAGGAGACATAAAGATACTCCGCTGTTTCTGCATCTAGAGTACCCTCCTCCAGTCCATCATCCAGCAGATCACAAAGCTGTTTTTTGAAAGCTTCAGTGGGATATCTACTCAGTTTTTGGTAGACGCTCTCATTATAGAGTTGCCTATGCGCCTCTAAAACATAATCAGACCTATTCATAATGACAATACTACCACCCTTGTCTGAATCTTTGATGACTATGTCTTTTCTGGCACTCAAATTTTTCAGGGCCTCTCTCTGTGGAGTGGTGAGATTTGAGTATGTTCTTTTGTGGTTCTGTGAGAGACTTATTAAATCCTCCTCAATCCTTTTATGGAAAGCTTCCAAAAAAGGACCCCGTTCCTTAGTAGGGTAGAACACTGATCGTGGTTTAAATCCTCCATGTGAGGTTTTAAGGCTCTGTTTATCTACTAAGGGCTCCATATAAAGATCTTGTAAGTTAAACACATCACAGGTGTCTTGAAAGTTAACCAAATCAAAAATCTCCTGATTAGTAGGAGTGCTAATAGATGTTATATCAATATTGGTGGGAGGTCATTATTGTCTGGGATGGTATTGGACGTGGATCTGTTCCAAAAGAATTTTCTCAGAGTAAGATCTCTTATCATTTTATTTATGTCCACTATGGTATCAAACAAATTAAAATCATTCTTAGGGACATAACCCAAACCAAAACCCAGAACTTGTGTTTCTGATTCTCTTAATGTTGTAGATGACAGATTAATTATTTTTAGAGCGTGTATTTGTTCCATCTGCCTCTGCCTCTTCTTGCTCCCTATCTGCCTCTGCCTCTTCTTGCTCCCCATCTGCCTCTTGCGCCTCTTCCTGCGCTGCCTCCCCCTTCTGTTGACCTGAGGGCACTCTGAAAACCCTGATGTGTATCCTGTCGGTTTGGGGATTGGTAAAAGGGATAGATGGTCTCGGGTCTGAGTCATTATCACCCAGAAAATCTGCATTTCTTTGGTCGTTAGAAATGATCAACTGTGAGCTCTCCTTATTTTTTGAAGAGTTTCAGGTGACAACTGGCTCTGGCCTGATAACTCTTGGGGTTTTAGGTATCACTACCTGTGTGTCTTCTACAGATTGGCTACCCAATTAGGCACTATTTTCTATACTAGATCTCTCCTCATCAGATACTTCAGGGTCAGAAAATGTGACTCTCCTGTCTTGTTTATCACTTGAATTGATATTAGGTACCCTAGACCTAGATCTAGACCTCCTGTGTCTATTCTCTAGAGAATTAGAGCGGTTATGCCAGGTGTAAACCCTATTGTTTGTGTAATCAGTGAGATCTCGATTGTACTTTCTAAGTTTATAATTATCTAGTTCTGTCCTGAACTTCTTAATGGTGGCTTGCAGGATTTTATCAAATTCTGTATATTTAGGATGATCTATATATGCATTCAAATTAGCTTGCATGTTCACCATTTCTTCTCTCACTTTAATCAATTGGGTTTCCTTAAACTTAATAATGAGGCGCATAAGTCACTTAGAACAGTCACTTAAAATCATATTCCATTCTTTAACAAAATCCTGATAATCAACTTGGAATGTTGGGTATTTGCTTAATCTCAGTCCTCTAGGTATTAAATCCATTAAGAGGTACTTTTCTAATTCACGTTTGTCCCACCAGGCTTTATATTCTTTAAGCAAAATCTTTTCCATTTGTAAAAACACCTCACTTATTGAAAGAGTCTCTATTTGTTTAGTAAAAGTGTCCTCCAAAGAAAGCCTTTCAATGTCCATATCCTGTAGTGTCTTTAGTGAAAACAAATCTGTCGTTTCCATTGCTAAACAGTATAATGTCACTGAGGTGTGTATCTTTAATTCCTCAGGATAAAGTGCAAGCAGGAGCCAATATGTGAAACTAGAGTGTGAAAACGCTAAGCCCTCAAGATAAAAAGTTGTGTGCATACAGTAATTAGATAAATGTCTCCCTACAGAAGGCTCTAGGCGTGGGGTAATCCTAAAACGCCAAAGTTAAAGTAACTGCGTCTACAATCAACACGAATGAACTTGCAAAAGCAAAACCGGGCAAAACAGAGGCAATGAAGCAGTGCATTTAAATATGTGCTTTCAATACAGCAAGAACAAGTCCGGCATCAAATTGAGCAAACCTCTGTTACGGAGTAAATCTTACCATGATGTACATCCTGGTCTTGCTCTGTGTCCTGTCGACAAATCGGATACACGGCCGTTTGTCCTGAGCGCTGCACAAACTTTAATCCAGCCCGGACCTCCATGGATCCATACAGCCTCACTTCTGGTCTGCGTCCTTGTTGATGTAAGCTGCTGATAGGTCCTCCTCGAACAGCCAGCTGACCCCACACGCTGCTTGTGCTCCAAAGTGCCCAGTCTTTATCTATTTAGTTTTAAATAGGAATAATTTTATTTAATTGTAGTTATTTTATTTAGATGTATTTAAATGATATTTAAATTAGGAGGGTGTTAGGGTTAGGGTTAGACTTAGGTTTAGGGGTTAATAACTTTATTATAGTGGCGCAACTTTGGCGGCAGCAGATTAGGGGTTAATTAATTTAATATAGTTGTGGCGACGTTGGGGGTGGCAGATTAGGGGTTAATAAATATAATGTAGGGTTCAGCGTTGTTAGGGGCAGCAGATTAGGGGTTCATTAGTATAATGTAGGTGGCTGTGGAGTCCGGAGCGGCAGATTAGGGGTTAATAATTATAATGTAGGTGTCGGCGATAGCGGGGGCGGCATATTAGCAGTTAATAAGTGTAAGATTAGGGGTGTTTAGACTCGGGGTTCATGTTAGGGTGTTAGGTGCAGACATAAAATTAATTTCCTCATAGGAAACAATGGGGCTGCGTTAGGAGCTGAACGCTGCTTTTTGCAGGTGTTAGGTTTTTTTTCACCCAGCTCAGCCCCATTGTTTTCTATGGGGAAATCGTGCACGAGCACGTTTAGCCAGCTTACTGCTGACTTAAGCAACGCTGGTATCGAGGTGAGATGTGGAGCTAAATTTTGCTCAACGCTCACTTTTCTGAGGCTAACGCCGGCTTGCAGAAAACTCGTAATACCAGCGTTGTCTTAAGTGAGCGGTAAGAAAAAAAGGCTTGTTAGCACCGCACAACCTTACCGACAAAACTCGTTATCTAGCCGTAAGTGAGAAGCCAAATTATGTGAGTGTTTAGTGGCCATGTGCAAATTAAGTGAGAAGCCTGATGAAACAGACAGCAGTCTGAGAAATGCGTTTCATTCTGTATTTTTAAGTCATATGGTTGACATCTGAATTTTATATGCCATTAATTTGTGGATTTTTTAAACTTCTACTGAGAGTCTGCGCCTATTTTATCCACTGAGGACACCGGTACTAATGCTGTGACAGTGAGCTGGGACACTGCAAGCTCCCAGTCTGCCCCACTGGGTGTTGCTCCACTTGTGAGTATCTATTTGACATTTATTTAATCCATTTTATATCAGCTGTATCACACTAGGAGCTGCCTTTGTTTTGTGATCTTGTTCACAGTGAAAGTTAATACATTTATCTCCTTTTTTAAATACTCAATCTCCAAGAGGTATTAGCTCATTGAGCGCTCTTTTCCTTTAAATCTTTTTTCCTTACTTTTGCTACAAGCAAGATTTTGGGTATTGTTGTAGTCCACGTCAATCTCTTCAGTAGAGTAGTGGTGGCTTTAAGGCAGTTAGGAACTTGTAAGGTGGGCCTTGCTGCTTTTTCCTAACATTTTGCTGCCCTAGTATAGAAAGCCAGAGTAAGTTTACTCTGTTCTTTTCTTTTTACAAGTCTCTGTGAGGAGTATGTGTCCTCTCACACTTTGTATGTCGTCCTCCTGCCGGACAGCCAGACTGCAGGTAAGTGCTTTTTGTCTTCTAGGTATGGAGACTGCACTTCATGGGTTAACTATAAAAAACAAGCTCTGTGGCAGATTCCTCAGATCAGTTAACTTATAATGCAGATTGATATTGGGACCGCTAAATCCTTTATGATTTATGAGGGCAGGTGCAGGCATTTGTATGTGAATATTTACAGAAACGATCTTGGGCTACAATGTTTCTTTTTGTTCTGTGTGTTTTAGACAGTATTATCAGGCTGGATTTAAATGGGGAATGTTTAGTCTCTGGGAGGCTCAGGATCACAAGAGATATTTATGTGTGTTTGTTTACGGCAACGGAACGCACGCTGTTTGTTGCACAGTTCCTGGTTCCAATCATGTGACCCGCACATGCGATGCGAAGAGAGAGCTGCGTCTTTTTCTTCTCAGTATTGCTGGGTTGGCTTTGTTTGTGCATTATGTGAGCTAGTCTCGGTGTGCAAGATTCTCTTGAGTCTCCAATTATTGTGTTCCTTTATGTACGGTAGGGCACCTCAGAAATCTGGGGTGTAAAGGTTATTATTTAATAACGTTTTATTTGAGACATTGTTCTAAATTTCTACAAATTATTAAGAAATATTCATCTTTGGACATGGATGACCCCATTGTTTATTATGCCTAGAGTCTATAATTCCTTCATCTGATGCTGAAGTAGTATCTTTCGGATTCAAGCTTGAACACCTTTGTGCAATGTTATAGGAGGTTTTAGCTACTTTGGACAACTCCGACACCCCTGTATGTTGTAAATCCTAAGAAATCAAGTAAACGTAAAAAATACTTTGATGTTCCTTCCTCTGTGGAAGTGTTCCCTGTTCCTGACCGTGTGATGGAGATTATTGTACAGGAATGGGAGAAGCCTGCGATACCTTTTTCCCTTCTCATGTTTTTAAAAAGAGGTTTCCTGTTGCGGAAACCATTAAAGATTCTTGGCACATGGTGCCTAAGGTAGAATGGGCTATTTCTACTCTGGCTAAGAGGACTACGATCCCTATAGAGGATAGTTGCTCTTTTAAGGATCCAATGGATAAAAAGATGGAGGCTTATTTGAAGAAGATGTATGTTCATCAGGGTCTTCAATGGCAACCTGCAGTTTGTATTACCACTGTGTCAAGTGTGGCAGCCTATTGGTTCGATTGTCTTCAGGTTGAGACTCCTTTGGAGGAGATCCAAGACAGGATTAAGGCTCTTAAACTAGCAAATTCCTTTAGTTCTGATGCTACCATGCAAGTTATTAAACTGAGAGCTAAGATATCTGGCTTCTCTGTACTAGCCCGCAGGGCGTTGTGGCTTCAATCTTGGTAAACTGATGTTTCCTCCAAGTCCAAGCTTCTGGCACTTCCTTACAAGGGTAAGACCTTGTTTGGACCCGGTCTAGCAGAAATAACTTCTGATATTTCAGGTGGAAAAGCGTATTTTCTTCCACAAGACAGGAAGAATAGACCTAAAGGATGTCAGAGTAATTTTCGTTCCTTTCGTAACTTTAAAGGAAAGCCTTCCTCTGTTTATTTCAAACAGGAACAATCTAATCCCTCTTGGAAGCCCAATCAGTCTTGGAATAAGGGGAAGCAATCAAAGAAACACGCAGCTGAGTCTAAATCAGCATGAAGGGTTTGCCCCTGATCCGGGATCGGATCAAGTGCGGGGCAGACTTTCTCTCTTTTCTCATGCTTGGATACGAGATGTCCCAGATCCCTGGGCTGTGGACATAGTATCTCAGGGTTACAAAATAGAATTCAAAACCTTTCCTCCCAGCGGCAGGTTTCACCTATCAAGATTATCTGCAGACCAGATAAATAGAGAGGCATTCTTAAATTGCGTTCGGGATCTTTCTTCCCTGGGGGTGATAGCTCCAGTTCCTGAAAGGGTGCAGGGCCTGGGATTCTATTTAAATCTGTTCATGGTTCCAAAATAAAGAGGGAACTTTTCATCCCATTCTAGACCTGAAGTGTCTCAACAAGTTTCTCAGGGTGCCATCCTTCAAAATGGAGACCATTCGGTCCATTCTTCCCTTGGTACAAGAGGGTCAGTTCATGATGACCATAGACCTGAAGGATGCATATCTTCATGTTCCCATTCACAGGGATCATCACAGGTTCCTGAGATTTGCCTTTACAGACAAACACTTTCAGTTTGTAGCTCTTTTATTTGGCCTTGTCACAGCTCCCAGAATTTTCTCAAATGTTCTAGGGGCTCTCTTGGCAGTTATAAGGTCTCAGGGAATTGTAGTGGTGCCATACCTGGATGATATATTGGTTCAGGCGCCATCTTTTCAACAAGCAAACTCTCATACAGAGACCTTGTTGTCTTTTCTACGTTCCCACAGATGGAAAGTGAATCTGGGAGTTTCCTTGTTCCAGCTACAAGGGTGCTTTTCTTAGGGACCATAATAGATTCCCCATCTATGAAAATGTTTCTGATAGAAGTAAAAAAAATCCAAGATTCTCTCCTCTTGCCTCTCTCTGCAGTCTACTATTTGGCCATCAGTAGCTCAATGTATGGAGGCATTTGGTCTGATGGTCACTTCCATTGGACATCATTCCCTTTGCTCAATTCCATTTGAGAGCTCTGCAGTTATGCATGCTCAGGCAGTGGAATGTGGACCATTTGGATCTGTATCAAAGAATAGGTCTAGATCAGTCAACAAGAGACTCTCTCCCGTGGTGGCTCTCTCAGGAGCATCTGTCTCGGGGCACCTGTTTCCAGAGACCTTCCTGAGTGATTGTAACCACAGATGCCAGCCTGCTGGGTTGGGGAGCAGTCTGGGACTCATTAAAGGCGCAGGGACTATGGACTCGGGCGGAGTCTACTCTCCCCATAAATATATTGGAGTTGAAAGTGATTTTCTATGCCCTGGTGGCTTGGCCTCAGTTATCTTTAGCCCGGATTATCAGGTTCTAGTCGGATAATATCACCTCAGTGGCTTACATCAACCACCAGGGAGGAACTCAGAGTTCCTTAGCCATGAAGGAGGTAGCTCGGATTGTTCAGTGGGCAGAAGATCACAATTGCTGTCTCTCTGCCATCCACATTCCAGGTATGGACAACTGGGAAGTGGACTTCCTGAGCAGACAGACATTTCATCTGGGGGAGTGGGATCTCCATCCAGAGGTGTTCTCCAGGTTAACCCTCAAAGGGGGAATGCTCGAGTTGGATTTAATGGCATCTCGGCAGAACACCAAGCTTCCAAGGTATGGTTCAAGGTCAAGAGATCCGCAGGCTGCCCTGATAGATGCTCTGGCAATTCCTTGGGTTTTCAGTCTAGCATACCTGTTTCCTCTGTTTGCTCTCCTTCCACGAGTCATTGATCGTATCAAAGAGGAGAGAGTATAAGTAATTCTTATAGCTCCTGCATGGCCTCGCAGGATCTGGTATGCAGACCTAGTGACCTTCTAACTCAGGGTCCTTTCCTTCATCCAAATCTCGTTTCTCTGAAGCTGACTGCTTGGAGATTGACGCTTAGTTCTGTCTGAGCGTGGTTTTTCTGAGTCGGTCATTGAGACCATGATTCAGTCTCGCAAGCCTGTTACTAGAAAGATTTACCATAGGGTATGGCGTAAATACCTTCATTGGTGTGAATACAAGGGCTACTCTTGGATTAGGCTAAGGATTCCTAGGATTTTGTCTTTTCTCCAGGAAGGTCTGAAGAATGGTTTATCAGTCTGAAGGGTCAGATTTCTGCATGATCTATTTTGGTACACAAGCGCCTGGCGGTTGTGCCAGACGTGCAATCTTTTTGTCAGGCCCTGGTCAGAATTAGGCCTGTGTTTAAGTGCGTTGCTCTTCCTTGGAGCCTTAACCTTGTTCTTAAAGTTTTGCAGCAGGCTTCGTTTGAGCCAATGCATTTCATTAAAATTAAGTTATCTTGGAAGGTTTTGTTTATTGTGGCTATCACTTCTGCTCGGAGAGTTTCGGAACTATCGGCTTTGCAGTGTGATTCGCCTTATCTTTCATGCTGATAAAGTGGTTCTTCGTACTAAGTTAGGTTTTCTTCCTAAGGTGGTTTCAGATAGAAATATTAATCAGGAAATTGTTGTTCCTTCCCTATGTCCTAATCCTTCTTCTCATAAGGAATGTTTGTTGTACAACCTGGATGTTGTGTGTGCTCTAAAATTCAACCTACAGGCGACTAAGTTTTTTCGTCAGTCCTTTGCCTTGTGTGTTTGTTTCTCTGGAAAGCGTAAAGGTCAGAAAGCTACTGCTACTTCTCTTTCTCTCTGGTTGAGAATTATTATTCATTTTGTTTTTAAGACTGCTGGTCAGCAGCCTCCTGAGAGGATTACAGCTCATTCCACGAGGGTCGTCTCTTCTTCTTGGGCTTTCAAAAATTAAATTTTTTTCTTTTGTGATTCAGAAAGAGCATGCAATTTTAAGCAACTTTCTAATTTACTCCTATTATCAAATTTTCTTCATTTTCTTAGTATCTTTATTTGAAAAGCAAGAATGTAAGTTTAGATGCCGGACCATTTTTGGTTAACAACCTGGGTTGTTATTGCTGCTTGGTGGATACATTCACCCACCAATAAACAAGTGTTGTCCAGGGTACTTAACCAAAAAAATTGCTTAGATGCCTTCTTTTTCAAATAAAGATAGCAAGAGAACAAAGAAAAATTCATAATAGGAGTAAATTAGAAAGTTGCTTAAAATTGCATGCTCTATTTCAAAAGAAAAAATGTGGGTTCAGTGTCCCTTTAAGCTTCTGTGGAACAGATGTGCAAGGATGCAACTTGGTCCTCTCTGCATACTTTTTCCAAATTTTATAATTTTGCCTCAGGTGAGGCCTCTTTGGGGAGAAAGGTTCTTCAAACGGTGGTGCCTTCTGTTTAGGTCTGCCTGTCTTGTTATCCTTCCCTAGTCATTTGTGTCCTCTAGCTTGGGTATTGGTTCCCACTAGTAATTGATGACGTCATGGACTCACCATATCTTAGGAAAGAAAAGAAAATTTATGCTTACCTGATAAATATATTTATTTCCGGATATGGTGAGTCCATGACCCCACCCTTTAAATTTAAGACAGTTATTTTTTGACTAAACCTCAGACACCTCTACACCTTTGTGTTATTCCTTTTTTCCTTCGGTCAAATGACTGGGGATTGTGGATAGGGGAGTGACACTTAACAGCTTTGCTGTAGTGCTCTTTGCCTCCTCATGCTGGCCAGGAGTGATATTTCCACTAGTAATTGATGACGTTGTGGACTCACCATATCCGTAAAGAAGTATATTTATCAGGTAAGCATACATTTTCTTTTCCTTCATCTTTTGTTCTATGAGCTGCATTTAAAGGGGTGCAATAAAAGGTTAATCTAAACATGTTTAATAAATGTAAATAAAAGGTCCTAAGACCACATAAAAATTATGAAAACAGGTGGTTTGCTCCAAATAGCCAGTCAAGTGCTGTTTGAATTATGCATTTTATTAGGGAATTTGGTGAGTTGCAGTTTTATTGCTTGTTTGTTATTTTGTAGTAGCTGATTCTTATTTTCTAGGGCTCCATTGTGAAATGTTTTCATTTGGGTGTCACAGATGGCTGCAACTTTTTGGCCTAGATTCAATCCAACCCATTTGAGAAACTGATATCTAGCTGAAAAAAACTTGCCACAATAACACAACTCAAAAATCACAGAATTCATTAAGGTTTGTACATTCCACCTCTTATTATAATCAATAAAGCAGCATCTATCCGACAACTGTTCACGTCTCACTACACTGTCAAAGAAACCAGCAGCAGAAAAAGGCCCTGAAAATATTATAGAACAAACTAATTGAAATTGGAAAATAATACTCTCTCTATAGAACAGCCCACTTTAACATAGGTATAAAAGAAAATGTTATACAAGTAAAAAAGTAAATACATTTAAAAAAAAAAAAAAGATAAAAGAAATAAAAAGACAACCTTGTTAGACAGGCCAGTAAGACGAGGAGTCTTACTTCTGTATGCTTGGCTGAAGTTTAGGTAAAAGCACATACTGTATCATGCCAGAGTCAGTCTCTAATTTTGTCTGAGGTTGCTGTGAAGCCTCTAGTTTTATCCAGTGAGACTAGTTTTCTTTTATTATTTATTAGAAATACCGTTTAATCAAAAATACAAATAAAAAACACATTAAAAAAAAACAAAACGGGGGCGGAGCCAACTACCGCACTGAGCAGACGCCATTCCAGAGAGCTCCTGCATAAAAAGTTTAACTTTTAGCTTCTAAAGTTTATATAGGGGACCCCTTTCACCTTTACTGGTGCCCAGCTATTTTGGTGACAGCCTCCTAACTAATTTACTGACAGCCGCTGCTTTATTGGGACTTTAATCGGAGGCACCGGGCAACTCGCACCTGATCGCCTAGCACAGCCGCCTCAACCCACGCAAACGGCATTGTCTGCAGAACCAGGCTGACATAGGTGCACTGCTCTGCTCCGGAGGGTCGGGGATCCGCTCCGGAGCTCAACAGGACTCATTTCAACTCCAGATCATAGAGCAGACAAGGAGCTCACACGCCGGAACTGTCCGGGGGAAATCTGTAAGTAGCGGTTGGCAACCGCTTGTAGACAGCGCTACACAAGTTCAGCACAACCAGCATTACCACCTATACACATAGCTGGGGCTAGAGACTCACCCGAGGCGGCTAAAAACCCCAGGGCTCACTATCAGAAGGGACACAGTGGTTTTGGCGAGGCGCCATCTTTCATATCCTCCCCGCTAACAAGGTGTGACACAAAATACTGGCCTAACATTGATTCACACTGTGGATGAAGCACTAACAGGGGCTTATTAATAAGGGACTTTATACCTCAAAAGAGACACACAAGTATACCCTGAATTTTATTTTAAATTATAATACAGCTCCACTACAGCTTGTGATTCTGCTTCCCACGTGGAGACTCACCCTCATAACAGTTTGCTCTCTCACACTGTCGGGGGCTCTGTCACTATAGCTGCAATTATCAGACTATCAGGGAGGCTTTGCAACTCAACAGATTTACCAAGATTAGCCCTTACATAAATGTTTTAATACAGCACGCAGTGCTGATAGCAGGCTTCGGCTACTCCATACACTCAGCAGGTTTGCAAAGGCGTACGCCATCACAGCAAAGCCAAAGGACCTACAGACAATCTTCAAAATTAAAGTGCGCCACAGCCTCTTAGGCGCGAACCGCCGCCATCTTGCGGCCTGCCTACCCGGACCTAGCAGCGGATCAGACATTGCAGAGGAGACCGGGTAAGAATACTATACACACATAAGGACACTTATATGATAAGACCCTGCTGTCTACACAACCGAGATAACTGAGCCTGACATCTAGCTACTAACCTCGGTAGGCCCTGTCAAAGCTTATAAGACTGTTACCTACACCTGAGGCCTACCGTTAGCCACCAGCACATTTATTATTGTCAGACCACCAGCAATTTACCTCAGTCTCATAGCTGCCCTAAAGGTCGCATTTGAAACCTTTTTATCTCAGCAATAGAAAGGGCCCACTTCTGACATATCTATACACAAGCCTTTTGTGAATACCTCTATACGCTCTATTCACAGCATTATTAGACTGAGGTTGATTCTGAAGCACGCTTTCAATTTAAGTCAACTACAGATTGCAGGGCCAGAGTGGACCACAATAGACTCTCTCTACACTCTCCTGGCGCACACAACACAAGCGCAGTGACAAAGGGATTTAACAGGCATCTGCACCCTAATTAATACTGCACTATCTATGCTCTGTAGGATATTAAAGAATCAGTCTCCATATGATGTAAAGCAAGACATTCTATTAATATACAATTTACTGCTACACCTCTCCCTGTTTGATGTTAATATGCTGAATATGGCTGCCTAACTTAAGATTGACGTCAGGGGGACTATGTCACAATTTTCTACAATCTACTCTTTATAGTTGCTACTCTACATTTTGGTGCAGTATCTGACTAGATTCCAGCTATCTATTCTCCTGCGGCTGAGGACAGGAAACTGAGCATGTCCCAAAACTCTAGAAGAAAACCTAGGCTATCTCAACCACCCAAGAAGACAGTAGCTGACCACTTTAAAGGCCATTTGTCTCAAACATACCGAGACTCTGCCTCTGTCATGGATGACAGCGAATCTGACAACAGTATTAATTCTCAAGCTCCCACACCAGACGCAATGTCTACATCTATTGTTGATGCTCTCACCAAGCGCATGAACCTTCTTCAAGACACGTTAACTAAAGAAATAAAGGGTTCTACAGCTGAGCTGCGCAGAGAAATTGCGTCACTGGGAGAAAGGACAGACACCCTAGAACGCAAGCAAGAAGATCTTGCGGTAGATCAGGCCCATCTCCTGGCATATTCCCAGAGCTTGGCAACCCAGTTATCAGACTTGGAGATAAAATTGGCTGATATGGAGGACAGGTCCAGACGGAATAATTTAAGATTCCGAGGAATATCTGAAGATATTGGCTCACAAGATCTGGAACCCTATGTTTTAGAGTTTTGCAAGGCTATACTGCCTGAAACTGACCCGACAAGTTTTCTACTAGACAGGGTCCACAGGGTGGCAAGACCACGGTCGGTGTCTCAAGATAAGCCGAGAGATGTCCTCGCTAGGATACATTTTTTCACTCATAAGGAGAAGATACTAAAAGAATTGGCCAATAAACCACAACTACCAGCTAAATTTCAGCAGCTCTCGGTATTTCCAGACATCTCAAGCTTCACTCTACAAAGAAGAAGGACCTTTAGGAACATTACCCAAATCCTAAGAGCAGAAAATATTAGGTATAGATGGGGATACCCGACGAAATTGGTAGTTTCAAATAAAGGCGAAACCCATACCATTCTTACCATCCAGGAGGGATTTGACTTGTTAAAAGAGTGGGGTCTGGTAACGTCTGAACCCAGAACAAGAAGGGACTCAATGCCTAATACTTCTGGCCTAGATACATCCCCTCAGGCCTTTCAACCTAAATTACGTGCTGGAGCCCTAGATTTCACACCTGGGCCACAAAAACCATCTATAGAAGGACAAATTTCCTCGGCTGCTGCTCTCCTGAGAGACAAAAAATGATATGATAGCACTTTTTTCAAATGATTTATATGTCATTATAAGTCCTGTTGTATGTACCTACGTTTCTGTTTAGATACCTGTTTCAGGTTGTAGAGGAGGAGATTCGTGATTTCCTGTTGGAAACGGAAAATCTGTCCTGAGGCGTATTGCCTTTGTCCACTAAACATTTCTTTTTCGGACAATGAGGGTCGCGAATATCTCCCCTTCTCCAATCTATTTATGCTGTAAGAGATTTAATAGACATATCATAAGTGCTGATTAAAGCCAAATCTAGATCCAGCTGAAGCGCATTTGCTGTTCCTCTAGGGGATGGAAAATGCCATGTCTGCGTACACTTAAACGATACATATGTTATTGTTAATTTTGTTTGATGTATTTTTATCTCTGTTTAGATATCTACCTCATGTTGAAGAGGAGGAGATTCGAGATTCCCTGTAGATAACAGAAAATCCGTCCTGAGGCGTTTTGCCTCTATATATTAAACATCTCTTTTTTAGAGGATCAGGATCGTGACTATCTCCCCTTCTTCAAATAGGTTATGTTGCAAACTGTTTCACAGGTATAAGGGAAGTATCATTTACAGCTACGTTTAGACCCACCTAGAATTCTAAGCTGCAAACTGTTTGCCAGACATATAGTAGAAATTGTTTTCACGTTGTAGAGGAGGAGATGTGGGATTTCCTGTTGGAAGCAGCGGTCCTGCCCTGTGGCGGCTTACCCCTGCCCATTAAACATCTTTTTCTTTTTTAGATGATGAGGGTCGTGAATATCTCCCCTTCTACAATGTGTTTATGCCGAAAGTGGTTTACTAGACGTATCATAAGAGTTGATTAAAACCAAAGCTAGATCCAACTAAAACTTAGTTGCTATTCCTCTGAGGGACGGAAGATGCTTTGTTTTCACTCCCTCAAATGATACATGTGTTATCGCAAATCTGGCTGGATATAACCGTGCTTCTATTTAAATCACTTAAAACTACACCTAGATTCACCTAGAATTCTATGCTGCACACTGTTCACTAGGCATATAATAAGAATTGTTTTAAATTAGAACTAGATCTAACTGAAATTGCATATATGGAAATGACATACAACAGACTACTTGCACTAAATGTAGACCCCTGTTACTATGTTAGTTAATATAAGTTATGATTGTTATCCTGTAGTTCACACTCCCCCATGACTAGTCAATCTATTTATACAGGTTGATATACTTGTACCGCCCCCCCCCCTCATATGCGCAAATTATATTTGTGATATCCCCTCCTAAGGGGACAGGAGAAGTTAGTCTAATCCTTAGATAAGCTTCTCCATTTGGTGATCCGACGGGTCATCATACTTGTGAATACACTTATACCCCGAGCAAATACGCCTGAGTAGACTTGGTTTGATGCTGACGATATAGATTGTACTTTCTATACTATATAAAGAATCCCTGACTAACTGTACTTCCTATTTCAGGTAACAATTATTTTTTCTATCGAACTCGGTCTCTTGAGACCTTTCTGAACAGTGACCAGAACTTCTTAATCTAAGATTACCGGGAGTCGTCTCTGAGTGTGCACCTTCGGGCGGGGTAAGTTTTGTGCTTTAACTCTATTTCTCTTTCCACTATCTTCTTCTCTCTCACCTTCCCAGTTTCCTAAGCCTGCAAAAATGTCAATCCCCAATAATATCTCTTTTGCAACACTAAATGCCAAGGGTCTCAATTCACAAGATAAACGAAGTATGCTTACAAACACTATGAAGGCTCTCAAAATACATATTATCTTCCTACAAGAGACACATTGGCTGGCGTCCTCCCAGGCCCCGTACAGAACGCCAGACTATCCCACTGTGATTCTAGCCTCCCACTCTGAAAAATCTAGAGGGGTAGCTATTGCCATCCATAAAACCATGCAATATGAACATATCTATGAGGAGAAAGACTCTGAGGGTAGATATCTCTTACTCACCTGTAAACTTAACGGTATTCTATTCACATTGGTAAATATATATGCCCCTAACCAATCACAACCCAAATTCTTGAAAAAGGTACTGTCTAAAATAGAAAAATACAAGGTTGGAACTCTGATTCTAGGGGGTGATTTCAATATGGTGTGGGACCCCTTAGTCGACAAGAAAGTTCAGAGGGGGAAAGAAATTGATACATATACTATAACTACTGCCAACAGATTCCGTCAGCACATAATCCAGCACAATCTATATGACATTTGGAGGGCATACCACCACAGTGACAGAGATTACACATACTTCTCTAGACCCCATCACTCTTACTCGAGACTAGACCACTTTTTCACGGATTCATGGACACTTGACAGATTTTAATGTCGCATATAAAGGTCTGTGCTTGGTCGGACCATGATATTCTCACGTTTACCCTCTCCACTGACCAAACAATTATGTCTAGGCCTAGTTGGAAACTACCTAAGCAGGCCCTGCAGGATAAATCTTTTAGGACTTCTCTCCAAAACTCTATTAGAGAATTCTTACAGCTAAACGAAACTCCGGGTATGCCATCCCAAACAGTTTGGGCCGCCCTGAAAGCATATGTGAGAGGGATCTGTATTCGGAGACAGGCAAAACTTAGACATCAGATGAAAGCCCCTTTGGGCCTTCTTATGACAGAGTTACGACGGACTGAACAAGAAAATAAGACCTCCCCGTCGAGCCCTCTAGCTGATAAAATCAAAACTCTTAGAATGCAAATAGCAGATAGGGAGCTAGAGAGGGTAAAGGAAGCCCATACTCGATTCAAAAAGTTGCTATATTGTCAGGGTAATAAAGCCTCAACGCTCTTAGCACACAAACTGAGAGGTAGAACCGCGGCAGCTAGAATACTATCACTCAAACAGGGGACCAAATCAGTCTCCTCGCCTAAAGAAATTGGACAAACCTTTGCGGCCTACTATTCTGATTTGTATCATCTCCACCCTTCAATGGCTGGTGAAGAATCCCCCATTCCAGAAGTGAAAGATTTCTTACAAGGTCTTAATCTACCCGCACTATCAGAGGAAGATAAAGAAACACTTAAGGCCCCATTCTCTCTAACCGAAATTAACTTAGCTATCAAGCATACCCAAAATAATAAAGCCCCGGGCCCTGATGGATACCCGGCATCCTTCTATAAGCTCTTTAAATCTGATCTGAATAAGATCCTCCTCAAGGTTTTTTTGGAGGCTCGGGAGTCAGGTCTGTTTACTAATGAATACCTGCAGGCAATTATTCTACCTATCCCCAAGCCAAATAAAGACCCAACACAGTGTACTAGTTACAGACCAATCTCATTGATTAATGGTGATGTGAAACTCTATGCCAAACTTTGGGCCAACCGCCTTAATACCCTACTCCCGAAGGTAGTACACTCAGATCAGGTTGGATTCACCTTTGGTAGAGAAGGACCGGATAATTCTCGAAAAATGCTTAATATCCTCACAGAGGCGTCTCGTCTAAAAATTCCCATGCTGGCCCTGTCTTTAGACGCAGAAAAAGCGTTTGACAGGGTCAGATGGGACTACTTATGGTGCACATTAGCCCAATTTGGCATGCCAGACAAAGTAATAACAGCTATCCGCGCCTTATACTCCTGCCCATCTGCGGTTGTTAAGGGCTTGGGTTTTGCCTCTCTGGAAATTTATATCACTAACGGTACTAGGCAGGGGTGTCCCCTATCGCCCTTAATTTTCACATTAGCCATTGAACCTTTGGCCCAAGCCATTAGAAACTCACGTACAATACGGGGAGTGCAGTTCTCCGGCCGAACAGCAAAAATAGCATTGTTCGCGGATGACGTGACATTATTCCTCACAAACCCATTAGGCTCCCTACCTGCCCTTCTTGACCTTATTTCCAAATTTGGTGCCCATAGTTATTATAAGGTCAACGTCTCAAAGACCGAGGCTTTGCCTGTTGGTCTTCCTGCCTTCGAACTAGATGTTCTGCAAACCTCATACTCCTTTCAATGGTCACACTCCACCATCAGACACTTAGGGATTCAACTTGGTGCAGATCGGAGAACAGTACTGTCTATAAACTACTCAGACATTATTAAAGAAGTTGCCGAACTCACCACCTCATGGAACTTTAAAGAGATCTCTTGGCTGGGCCGCATAGCATCTTTTAAGATGACGATCCTACCTAAAATCCTGTATTATTTTCGCTGCATACCTCTCAATGTTCCTAGTGCCCTTATAGATAAGCTCCAATCTCTTGGTCAAAAGTATATCTGGGATAAATCTAAGCCTCGTATAGCAGCAAAGATACTTCAGAAAAGGTATGAACAAGGAGGCGTAGCTATGCCTAGTATTCGCGGATACTATGAAGCCGCTAGGCTCTCTCATATCTTAGCTTGGGCAGATAAGGGTGAACCACAAGGATGGAAGACCATAGAGGCCCATGATCTCCCTACAGGTCTGAGTTTAGCCGATTTACCATGGATTCCTACCTACCGGCTGGATACGCTGGGAGTAAAGAATGTCATTATCAGAGACAACTTGAAAATTTGGCACAACCTCAGGAACCTACCAGAGGTTGCCCCACACCCATCTCCTATCCAGTCTTTGCCTGCCTTACTTGCAGCCCTACCGGACACACACGTACAGCGCTGGGGTGTTTGGGATCTGAAAATAATCTCCCAGCTATATCCCTCGGACACTTTGGTGGGCCCGGGCAATATAGGATCTGTCATTCCAAACCCCCCTATATGGCTTAAATTCGAGTACTCTAGACTATACGCCTTCCTGGTCTCTTGGGGATTCCCTAAAGGCCCTAATAGACCTCTGACTGCCTGGGAGAAATTGTGGCAACTCCCTGTCAGGACCCCTAAACTTATCTCATTCCACTATAGCCTATTACATTCGTCCACAAACAGGGACAGACCTTGGCAACTTAGAGCATGGGAGGGAGACTTGTCCAGACCAATCACTGACAAAGATCTACACATGGCTATGACACTAACTAAGAAGACAGTGCACTGTGCGAACACTCTAGAATCATATATGAAACTGTTTCTGAAATGGTACTACACCCCCTCTACACTCTCACAGATGTTTCCTGCAACTTCCCCTCTCTGTTGGAGAGACTGCGAATCAAGAGGGTCCGATATTCATATATGGTGGGAATGTCCTAAACTAAAACATCTGTGGATGCAGGTGTCCTCCCTCTGCTCTAACCTTGGGCTGAATAGATCACTTACCCCTGATATGGCTTTGCTGCATGTATTCCCGAGACACATTCAGGCTCCCCTGTCTAAATTGTTAATTTTTGTTCTCGCTGCCACTAAGTTGGCGATAGCGAGAGCTTGGAAACAGACACAACCCCCGGACATTGCAGCTATTATCTCCATAATACAGACATATGCCAAAATGGAACAGAGTTTCTACCTCAATATAGATAAAGAAGATCTCTACTGGCAGATCTGGGAACCTTGGTTCTATTACCAGGAAAATTATAGGCAGGCGGATAGACCTTGACTCTTGTAACAAACCCACCCGCCTACTCTCTTTCATCTGCAATCACTGATCTATGCTTTCACATCTCCTTCCTCCATTCCCCTAACCCCCACCCCCTCTCCCTACACTGTGCAACCTATTTCCCCTACCCCTGCTCCTATTTTCTGCTGTCCCTACTTCTTGTGGGGCGATTTGCCCCGCCTGGAGGTGCGCGCTGGAATTGATCTGTCGGATCACTGAGAGAAGTAAGATAATGATTTTCATTAGACTGACTTGCTGTAATTATCATAATGCTGAGTTAATACCTATAATTATTATCTCCTGCCAATCATCATAATTAAGGTCGGTCAAACTGTAATGTCCCTTTTTCTATGTTTGTGTACACTGAAAAACCCTTGCGGGTATATGATATGACCTGTGTTTGCCTATGATGACATTCTCACCGTGATTCCAGAAAGACCTATGTATATGCAAGAAACTGTATAACATGTTGTTGTTATTCACAAGTTAATCCTAAAATAAAAATTCTTTTTGAAAAAAAAAAAAAAAAAAAAAAAAAAAACACATATAGGGCTAGACTACAAGTGGAGCCCTATTTATTGATCGCGTGCTAACTCTGCTGGAAGTACGCTTTTTGCGGGCATCGGGTAGCGCTCGTATTACAAGTGGAAATTAAAAAGTTTTTGCTTGCGTGCAAATCCGATGAGCTGCTGGTGCAATGCTGAATACGGCGAGCGTATTCAGCGAGGTCTGGCGGACCTGATCCGCATTGCCGGATCAGGTCCGCCAAACCTTGATAAATAGGGGCCCATATATGGAAGGTGCTATGCAGGCCATAGCTATGGCAGTATGCACATACATGGTAGGGGGCACAGTTGCATGACACCTGACTAAAGCAGTGCATAGTATAATGCTGAAGCTTTGACAAAGCATGTGACATTATCCCCATGGAAACAAGCTAGCCTCTTGGCAACAAACAATAGCAGTATCTGATGTCCCTCCTCAACCCCCCCTTACTTGCATAGGTAATTATCCTCACGTGCACACTTTGTTACATGATAGCTCAGGGTTTGGAGTAAAACAATGATATGGGAACTCTAAAATGTAAGTAATTTTGCAGATTTTTGGAAATTTTATTAAAATACCTATAAGATTTGTTTTACACTTTTTTTCTCACACACTGTTTTATCTCAGTTGCCCCTTTTAGAATATGTACATAACTTAAAATGTTTTATGGCACTTTAAGTAAAAAACAATCCTTATTTATCTTCTGATGAAGTGGTAAATGCCCCGAAACGTCACATGGAATAAATAAGAATTCCCTGGAACCTGTAATTGAAGGATACCCTGGTACCTGTATTTGTATACCTATGCTGAATATATATATATATATATATATATATATATATATATATATATATATATATATATATATATATACATATACACACACATACAGGGAGTGCAGAATTATTAGGCAAGTTGTATTTTTGAGGATTAATTTTATTATTGAACAACAACCATGTTCTCAATGAACCCAAAAAACTCATTAATATCAAATCTGAATAGTTTTGGAAGTAGATTTTAGTTTGTTTTTAGTTATAGCTATTTTAGGGGGATATCTGTGTGCGCAGATGACTATTACTGTGCATAATTATTAGGCAACTTAACAAAAAACAAATATATATCCATTTCAATTATTTATTTTTACCAGTGAAACCAATATAACATCTCAACATTCACAAATATACATTTCTGACATTCAAAAACAAAACAAAAACAAATCAGTGACCAATATAGCCACCTTTCTTTGCAAGGACACTCAAAAGCCTGCCATCCATGGATTCTGTCAGTGTTTTGATCTGTTCACCATCAACATTGCGTGCAGCAGCAACCACAGCCTCCCAGACACTGTTCAGAGAGGTGTACTGTTTTCCCTCCTTGTAAATCTCACATTTGATGATGAACCACAGGTTCTCAATGGGGTTCAGATCAGGTGAACAAGGAGGCCATGTCATTAGATTTTCTTCTTTTATACCCTTTCTTGCCAGCCACGCTGTGGAGTACTTGGACGCGTGTGATGGAGCATTGTCCTGCATGAAAATCATGTTTTTCTTGAAGGATGCAGACTTCTTCCTGTACCACTGCTTGAAGAAGGTGTCTTCCAGAAACTGGCAGTAGGACTGGGAGTTGAGCTTGACTCCATCCTCAACCCGAAAGGCCCCACAAGCTCATCTTTGATGATACCAGCCCAAACCAGTACTCCACCTCCACCTTGCTGGCGTCTGAGTCGGACTGGAGCTCTCTGCCCTTTACCAATCCAGCCACGGGCCCATCCATCTGGCCCATCAAGACTCACTCTCATTTCATCAGTCCATAAAACCTTAGAAAAATCAGTCTTGAGATATTTCTTGGCCCAGTCTTGACGTTTCAGCTTGTGTGTCTTGTTCAGTGGTGGTCGTCTTTTAGCCTTTCTTACCTTGGCCATGTCTCTGAGTATTGCACACCTTGTGCTTTTGGGCACTCCAGTGATGTTGCAGCTCTGAAATATGGCCAAACTGGTGGCAAGTGGCATCTTGGCAGCTGCACGCTTGACTTTTCTCAGTTCATGGGCAGTTATTTTGCGCCTTGGTTTTTCCACACGCTTCTTGCGACCCTGTTGACTATTTTGAATGAAACGCTTGATTGTTCGATGATCACGCTTCAGAAGCTTTGCAATTTTAAGAGTGCTGCATCCCTCTGCAAGATATCTCACTATTTTTGACTTTTCTGAGCCTGTCAAGTCCTTCTTTTGACCCATTTTGCCAAAGGAAAGGAAGTTGCCTAATAATTATGCACACCTGATATAGGGTGTTGATGTCATTAGACCACACCCCTTCTCATTACAGAGATGCACATCACCTAATATGCTTAATTGGTAGTAGGCTTTCGAGCCTATACAGCTTGGAGTAAGACAACATGCATAAAGAGGATGATGTGGTCAAAATACTAATTTGTCTAATAATTTTGCACTCCCTGTACACACACACACACATACATACATATATACACGCGCACATACATACATACATATTTAGTCATGTGTCAAATATATATACTGTTTGTGTGTGTGTGTGTATGTCTATCATTCTATATCTTTGAGCCCTTATAACTTTTTTGTGAAATATTTAAATAAAACTATGTTTTTAGTAGATAGTGTTATTTTGAGTTCAGAAAAAAGACGGATATCAGCTCCCGTGGTAAAGTTAAAATAATCTTCTTTTATTCAATATACATTATACATTACATCACAGCATGATCTTATGCGTTTCGGCCGTTGGCCATATTCCTAGATCTGACCTTCACAGGCGGAGGAATGCTTTTAAAGGGGAAGTTAACCCCTCCTCCTAAAAACAATTAGTGTTTATATTAAACAATTAAAAAAACATTTATATAATACAAAAATTACTCAGCTAGTATATACAAATCTATTTCAAATTCCTTACATAATAATAGAATATTTAGGACAAAAATTAATAAATGCAAATACATATATTCTTAGCAGCATTATGGTAACCTTACAAGACAAGTTATGTAATCACACTAAGATAAGCGCATATCTGCAGTGTTATATGCGAACAATCAAACACTGTTGGTATCATGCATACTTTGGTCAAAGTAAATTCTCTCTAGATATTCTATAAGTCTAATTAAAACCCATCTCATATTTAAGGAAACTTTGTTATAATAGAAGTTATTTTTGTATTTATTTTTTTATTTTGTAGCTGTTAGCTCACTCCCATATAATATATATATATATATATATATATATATATATATATATATATATATATATATATATATATATATATATATATATATATAAAGAGTATTGGGGGTGCGATTGCAGCGCTTTGCTTTATTATTATTGTTGTTGTTTAATATTTTTAAAACAACTAAAGAAAATCAAAAAGACGAGGGCTATATTTATGAAAATATCTTATATGCTATATAATAAAGAAAAAGGAATTTTCAAGTTTCAGTTAACTGAGAAATAAATATGTCAGGATAGACCAAACGGCCTTATTAGCCCAGTAAAACCCTTGAGTTATTAAAATTATTTATATTGAGATCTTTGGTAAAAAAAAAAAGAAAAAGCAGGAAAAAAAGAAAAGAGGGAAAAGGGGGAGAAAAAAATAGAATTTAATAGAGAATGCATTAATCTAAGGATTAAGATGAGTCTTATTCATTTTCATTATACGATTAGATAACAGCAATAGAACTTAAAAATGACTCAATTCATTATAAAATTAGATAACAACAATGGAACTTGAAAATTACTAAAAATTAAATATTAATTCAGCCATTGGGATAGACTGAAAAAAATCATTCCCAATAGTTGATTGTCATATTGTGAATTGAACCATTTTAGGCACTAAAGTCTGCAATTTATGAATCCAGTACACTTCCTGGTGGTCCAAAAGTGTAATTCTATTGCCACCTCTAACTGGTGTATGTACCACTTTGATCACTCTCCATCTGAATGTATCTACTTTCTGATTATGATCATAAATAAAATGTTCTGAGAGTGCTGAACAGCATTGTTTGTTTTTAATGTAGCCTAAGTGTTCCATTACTCGCGTACGGACATCTCTAGTCATAAGACCTACATATTGTTTCAAACAATGGTTACAATCAATTATATAGATTACATAATTACTTAAACATTTTATGGAACCTTGTGTGGAATACGTTGTTCCTTTTACATGGGACTTAAATTGTGTACCTTGACTAATAAAGTCACATGCTTTACAGCGTGGATGACCACATCTGTAGGTGCCTGAAACCTGTAACCATGTACTGTTACTGGGGGTCTTGGGAAGCATACTAGGAGAGATCATATTGGCCAGCGTCAAATTTTTGGCATAAATAAAGTTACAACCTTCCCCAATGACCTGTTTAAGGATATCATCCCCATATAAAATGGGGAAGTACTTTTTTTTATATCATCTCAAATTTTGTAAAACTGATTGGAGTACTTTGTAACAAAATTTAGACCTCTTCTTTGCTTATGTTTACCAGTACGCATATCAAGTAGGCTGACTATCTACTCTGGCTATTTATTTTTGCACATCTGCTATACTTTGCTCAGAGTACCCTCTTTCAGTAAAGCGTCTACTTAGTGCTTCAATTTCATTTTAAAAAATTGGTTGCTCTGAGCAATTGTGTCTAACCGTGAGCATCTGGCCTTTTTCTATGCCCCTAAAGACATGCTTGGGGTGGCTACTATTTGCGTGAAGCAACTGATTGCCAGAAATTGACTTCCTGTAGAGTCTAGTGGTTACTATTTTAGTAGTGATATCAACAGAAAGGGTGAGATCTAAAAATATCACCTCATTTTTGTTCCATATATGAGTAAAAGTGAGCTCTTTGTCATTGTTATAACATAAAAAACAGTTTAGTACAGCTCACCTCAAATAAATAATATTTATATTTGTAGTGTAACCTAGAGGTAAATGTATATCAAAATTGGTAAAATAGAAAGTAGACTACACACATAAGTGCAATCTAAAAGTCTAGGCAAATAGCACCTACAAATAACAATAAAAAAATAATAAGAAACAAAACAACTTGGAATGCGTGCAAAAGTTGCTTTATAGTATCAAGATATATCAATGTACATAATAATAAAAAGTTGTCCCATTCATACAACCATATACACATACGCACACATACTGAGGGGATCCCCCAAAAGATTCAAAAGCGCTTGTGAGGTAATAAAGTGGTGCACCATAAAACATAGCATGCAATCCTTTAAATGAAGTCTGAAGTCTGTGAAAAGGCAGCAATAAATGCAGTCAAGCAGCAGGTTGTTAAATCAGTGGCATGATGGTCATGAATATAGCAGGTTTAGTATTAACAGCAGATGCAGTATCACAGCATATAGTTGATAAAGTGCTGGTATCATCCCATTCAAGGCTGTAGCTCACAATCACATTCATCAAGCGAAATAATAAGCCATTCGAGCTCAACCAGTTATCCTCAAAGCAAGTTAGAAAAGGACTGCACCACAAATATCATATGAATGTTCCATGAACAAGGTGCTATGAATGCTTATGCATAAACACAGTTCAACCGCATCGAGCGGCGTGTCAGATGTTGCTGAGATTAAAGCAATCTTTATCCACATAAAGACGTGAAGTAAACAGCCAACATCAGTTCAGCTTAGAGGATCGTCCACTGGAAGAAAGGAGGGGGTTTCCCCAAAGAGGTGCGGTTGCGACAGACCAACGCGTCCCTGTGCGCGTTTCACTCCGCTCTCGTGGTCACTCTGAGCTTCTTCCGGGTTCTGACGTCACTTCACCATCCGGCTCTTTTAATTGGACACAAAAGACACCTGACTTCGGGTAAGTATCGTCATTTCAAAACACCCATTCGCCAGGGCATATCTGCCTTCTTCTTATTGGCTCAATCTTTAACTGAGCACAAATTACAAACTGACAGTATACAGAGCTAGGTGATTGCTAAATCAAAAAATATTACATTTGATCCACACATACATTCATTCATACCGTCATTCAGACTTACTATACAATTCTATACATCTTGTCTTTTACGGCAAACAGGAACAGTCCAATTACTAAATAATAATTATCTCGATATCGAAATATATATTATTAATTCAAAGAGACTGCCAACATCACAGAACAGCACAGAAACATGCCTAATTTTTAATAGACATCAAAAAGAGAGAGAGGCTCATTTCAAAAAGGAGGCGAATTCCATTTTCTCATTTAACCCTTTAGGGGACAGTGTGTTTAAATTATACATCCACCGGGTTTCTTTTTGCAACAAAATCGTGTCAATATCTCCTCCTCTTTTGCTAACTTTTACTGACTCAATTCCAACAAATTGTAAGTCATCTATCTTTGATTGGTGGTACTGGGCAAAATGCCTAGCAATGGGACTATCAAAAAAAATCTTTAATGTCGTCACGGTGTTCAGTTATCCTAGAGCGAAACTCTCTATAGGTTTTTCCCACATAAAACAGAGGGCATGAACAAGATAAAAGATATATCACTCCTGTAGTTGAGCAATTAATGAAAGATTTTATTTTGTAAGTTTTTGTAGTGTTACCTGTAAAAGTTTTAGTTTTTTTCACAAAATCACAGCACACACAATGATTACAGGGAGAACATCCCATAATTTTTTGAGAGTGTGCTTCCAACCAATTAATATCACAAGTTTGATTAAATTCACTACTGACTAACAAGTCTTTCAAATTATTCGCCCTACGTGCAGTCAATTGATAATAAATGCCAGTTTTCTTGCAAGATATTTCGGATTTTCCCCCAATGAGAATTAAATTTAGTAATGAAACGAATTTTAGTAGCTGCAACATCACTTTTCGGTGTCTTATTATGGAACAGGAGATCCCTCCTATCCATATGTTTGGCTCTAAAGAGAGCTCTCTTAACACATCTCTTAGAATACCCTCTAGCATAGAATCTATCAGACATCTCAACAGCCTGTCTGTTAAAGGTCTGGTCATCAGTACAGATTCTTCTTAATCGCAAAAATTGCCCGTAAGGGATACTTTTCTTTAGGTTTTCCGGATGATGACTTAAGCCCAACAGCTGGCTGTTGGATGCTGTAGGTTTCCGGTACACTTCAGTTACTTCCATACCATTTTTTCGACTCACCAAGAGGTCCAAAAAGCTGATTTCGTTAGCACTATAGTTACATGTTAGAAAGATGTTAAGTTTATTTTGATTTAAAATAGATACAAATTGAAGCAGTTCCTGCTCGGTTCCATCCCAAAGGATGAGTATGTTATCCACATAACGGATCCAGAGGGTCACATGTGCATCGACCCACTCCATATGTTCACCAAACACAATGTTGTTTTCCCACCAACCAAGGTGGAGGCAGGCATAGGTCGGTGCACATGTGGCCCCCATGGCCGTTCCACGTTTCTGTCGAAAAAGTTTTCCATTAAAAATAAAAATATTATTAGTCAAGACAAACTCCAAAAGACTAATAACAAATTGTGTGTGTCTGAAATAACCTAATCCTCTAGTTTCCAAAAAGGATTTACAAGCCTCTATTCCCACAGAGTGAGGAATCGAGGAATATAAAGATTCGACATCCAGGGAAACAAGTAGCATATTTTCAGATATATTTATCCCATCTAGTTTTTTAATGACGTCAGTAGAATCCTGAACAAAAGTTCTAAGTTCATTGACAAATGGTTTTAAAAAGAAGTCCACATACCTGCTAACCCCTTCAGTAGGGCCACCAATCCCGGAAATGATAGGGCGACCGGGAGGTTTTTGAAGGGACTTATGAAGTTTAGGAATCCAGTCAAAAAACTGAGTTTTAGGTTTAACATTATAAAGAAATCCTTGTTCTTGGGTAGTAATCAAATTTGATCTCCTAGCATCATTAAGGAGAAATAACAACTCATTATGGGATTTTTGAAAATTATCCATAGTGACAGAAACATATTGATCATGATCCAAAAGCTGGCGCATAGCTTCACTGATATAATATTTTTGGTCAAGGATCACTAAGTTTCCGCCATTGTCGGCCGGCTTGATTACGAGTTCTTTGTGGAACATCAGTTCTTCAAGAACACGACGTTCTCCTTTAGAAAGATTATCATTAATAATTCCTGTGAATTGAATTTGTGAGAATTGATCAATAACACTCTGCACAAATACAGCAATGTTAGGAACTGTCGAAAAGGAGGGCATATACGTGGACTTCTTTCTAAAATCTGTTCTGGGATAAATAGTACTGAACTCTCCAGTGGACTCAAAGGCTAGACTCTCTAAATTGTGTAAAGCTTCTCTGTCTCCACTTCTACTATAATCAATGGTGGTGCGGGGAGTAATTTTTTTGAGTGCAAGTTTCCGTGCAAACAAATTTAGGTCTTTTGTAATCTCAAATAGATCCAATTTGTTTGACGGACAAAAACTTAGACCCTTTTCCAGGAGTTTTATATGTTGCTGATTTAAAGGGAAAGAGGACAAATTAACAATATTAGATCTTTGATCAGTAGGCGGCTCACCTAAAATCGATGAAATTTTAGGGTTAAATGAGAAAATGGAATTTGCCTCCTTTTTTAAATGAGCCTCTCTCTCTTTTTGATGTCTATTAAAAATTAGACATGTTTCTGTGCTGTTCTGTGATGTTGGCAGTCTCTTTGAAT
Organism: Bombina bombina; assembly: GCF_027579735.1. Lineage (NCBI taxonomy): Eukaryota > Metazoa > Chordata > Amphibia > Anura > Bombinatoridae > Bombina > Bombina bombina. The sequence continues at coordinate 562,107,591 of NC_069504.1, forward strand.
TAATAATATATATTTCGATATTGAGATAATTATCGAAAAAAGAAGTGTCTAAATTATTTAGTAATTGGACTGTTCCTGTTTGCCGTAAAAGACAAGATGTATAGAATTGTATAGTAAGTCTGAATGACGGTATGAATGAATGTATGTGTGGATCAAATGTAATATTTTTTGATTTAGCAATCACCTAGCTCTGTATACTGTCAGTTTGTAATTTGTGCTCAGTTAAAGATTGAGCCAATAAGAAGAAGGCAGATATGCCCTGGCGAATGGGTGTTTTCAAATGACGATACTTACCCGAAGTCAGGTGTCTTTTGTGTCCAATAAAAAGAGCCGGATGGTGAAGTGACGTCAGAACCCGGAAGAAGCTCAGAGCGACTACGAGAGCGGAGTGAAACGCGCACAGGGACGCGTTGGTCTGTCGCAACCGCACCTCTTTGGGGAAACCCCCTCCTTTCTTCCAGTGGACAATCCTCTAAGCTGAACTGATGTTGGCTGTTTACTTCACGTCTTTATGTGGATAAGTATTGCTTTAATCTCAGCAACATCTGACACGCCGCTCGATGCGGTTGAACTGTGTTTGTGTATAAGCATTCATAGCACCTTGTTCATGGAACATTCATATGATATTTGTGGTGCAGTCCTTTTCTAACTTGCTTTGAGGATAACTGGTTGAGCCCGAATGGCTTATTATTTCTCTTGATTGAATGTGATTGTGAGCTACATCCTTGAATGGGATGATACCAGCACTTTATGAACTATATGCTGTGATACTGCATCTGCTGTTAATACTAAACCTGCTATATTCATGACCATCATGCCACTGCTTTAACAACCTGCTGCTTGAATGCATTTATTGCTGCCTTTTCACAGACTTCAGACTTCATTTAAAGGACTGCATGCTATGTTTTATGGTGCACCACTTTATTACCTCACAAGCGCTTTTGAATTTTTTGGGGGGATCCCCTCAGTATGTGTGCGTATGTGTATATGGTTGTATGAATGGGACAACTTTTTATTATTATGTAAATTGATATATCTTGATACTATAAAGCAACTTTTGCATGCATTCCAAGTTGTTTTGTTTCTTATTATTTTTTTATTGTTATTTTTAGGTGCTATTTGCCTAGACTTTTAGATTGCACTTATGTGTGTAGTCTACTTTCTATTTTACCAATTTTGATATCTTTGTCATTGTTATTAAGATGACCCACAAAAGATTCTGCATCAGATTGATCTCCCCTCCAGACTAGTATAAGATCATCAATGAATCTTTTATAAAATACTACTCTCTCTCTGAAGGGGTTCCCACCCACATAGACATGGGACAGTTCCTACCAACCCATGTATAGGTTGGCGTATGATGGGGCAAATTTAGCCCCCATTGCTGTCCCATGTCTCTGCAGTTAGAAACTCCCCTCAAAGAGAAAATAGTTATGGTTCAGAAAAAATTCAGTCACCTTGATAAGGAACAATTTATTTGCTCTAGAAAAGTTGGTTTCTTTGTCCAAAAAGAAAGAGATGGCTTGCAAACCTAAAGCATGGGGTATTGTAGAGTATAATAATACAACATCAATTGTAAGCCAACTGGATTTAATACTCCATTCAAAGTAATTTACTACATTAAGTACATGTGTCGTGTCTTTAAGATAGGAAAATAGATTCAGGACTATTGGTTGCAAAAAGGAATCCAGCCACTCGGACAGGGGCTCCAAAAGGGAGCCTATCCCTGAAACAATCGGTCGGCCTTTCACATTCTGCAACACTTTATGTGTCTTTGGTAGGTGATGGAATATCCGTGTCACTGGATAATTTACATATAGGCAATCAACTGTCTTTTAATCCATCACCCCCAAGTACAGTCCATTATCCAACAAAGAAGAAAGTTTCTTTTGAAAGCATTTTACTGGATTAGTATTTAGTAACTCATATGTCTCTGGTTCATTTAACTGTCACAAAGCCTCTTGGACATAGTCAAGTCTATTCATAATAACAATACTCCCACCCTTGTCAGAGTTTTTAATTACAATATTTCTATTAGTCTGCAAGGTTACAATAGCATCTCTTTCTTATTTAGAGAGATTGGAGTATGTGTTTGGACAATGAGACAGAGCTGTGAGATCCTCTAAAACCCTTTTATGAAATAGTTCTAATTGTTTACCCCATGCTTGAATGGGATAAAACTTAGAATTAGGTTTCATAAGTTTGCCCATTGCCTGTTCTCTTGTTACCTCTATAGCTTGCTCACTTTCAAGCTCCCTGAGGGTCAGCAGAGCACATGCATCCCCAAAGTTCAAATCAGACCCTTCTTCTAGACCAGGCCTGATACTGTCATCCTTCGTGACCTCTGGTGCATTTGAAAAGATTATTTCTTCAGTGTAAGAGCACGCACAAACTTGTTTACAACAAGGATGGTCTGGAAAAGGTTAAAGTTTCTGGTCAGGCAAAAACCCAGACCATAGCTAAGAACCTTCATTTCAATTTCCTTTAGCTGGTATGTGGAGAGGTTAATTATTCCTGTTTGATCTACTTGTTCTGTACTCTGTTGTCCCTCAGTAGATACTTGCCTTTTCCCCTCTGTGTAGTAGTTGTCTTCTCTCCCCCTCCGTCTCCTGTCCCTGTAACCAACTGAAAAACCTGGCTATCTACCTTAGAGGTTGTTGTTATCTGTGTAGTATTGGGTTTATTATTAGTTTTCGCTAGTATAAGTTTAAGTGTGTACTTATTTTTAGTCTGGGCCCCTACCTACATTTTTGGTTTAGCCCCCAGGTCCCTATTTAGTGCCACTTGGGTTTGTATATTCTGAGATGCTGAAACTGCAGAGACTACACTCCCTGAACTGGTCCCCCCATGTTTACTGCTGTATTTGTGGTTTCTATATCTGAACCTGTTTTTTCTTCATAGGAGCTAGAAAATGCTGAGAGTGAGCCATCCTCATCTGTTGAATCTGGTTCATTTGTATAAACAGTTCACTCAACTGTGTATCTGGATCATCTAACCAAACAGGTGTTCAAGTTCCATGTCCTGCAAGTCCATATTTTATTTTGAGTGTAACTGTAATTTTAGTTTTGTGTAACAGTAAACCAGTGCTTTGAGGTCACGGTAGTCATTCTAGCGTAAATTGCAATTGCGCTCATGTGTTCAAATTTACTTTAAACTTGTAATATGGGTGCTCCTTCTGTTTTCTGAAAACTATTTTCCCATTTTCTTTCCAATTCCTTGTATTCTCCCTTCTTCCTTAATATTATTTTTCAACAGCTTTTAAATGTATACATCTCTAACCTGCTTTGATCTATCTATCTATCTATCTATCTATCTATCTATCTATCTATCTATCTATATATATCTATATATATATAAAGTCTTAATAGTGTGGTTGGATAATTTCAGCAGTGCTGTGTGTCCCTGGATCCTGAAAAGCCGTGAATCAGTGAACTGAAAGACTGGAAGATTATGGCACTCCAGATGTGGCACACTGGGTGCTAGGACTTTTGTGAGTATTACTCTATAGGACACTGATTGGTAGAGGAACACTATAGTTAATATCTACACTAGGGGGTGTCCCCTCTTTTTCCTTTTCCTTTTTTAATTTCCCCAGTGACACAGTGAAGATACATTGAACAGTGCACTGAAACACTGAGATTTCAGCACAATAAAGTGCTTACACTCTTGTGAGTAAGATTCTATGGGGTAGAGGAGAACAGCTAATGGTTCTACACTAGGAGGCGCCCTTTGTTTGTGTTATATTTTTGCAGTGATCTTTTGACGGGAAGGTTATGAAAGGAGCTGCCGTTTCACTTGGTGATAGCCTTTTGATAGAAGACCGATCTTTGGGACTCTCTTATAGGACATAATGAAAGCACTTACTGGAAGTGGTACCTGTATATTATTAGTTTTGTCTGAAAACATTGGCGCCCTCTAGAAATTTTCCAATTATTCAAACAAGTAGTATTGTGTCTTATAGCCGCTTAATAAAAATAACTAGCATTTCTATATATTTTCTTTTAATGCATACAGGTGTCATACCAGCTTACTAAAATCAATGGCCTAGATATGGAGTTTGGCGGTAGCCGTGAAAACCAGCGTTAGAGGCTCCTAACGCTGGTTTTAGGCTACCGCCGGTATTTGGAGTCACTCAAAAAAGGGTCTAACGCTCACTTTTCAGCCGCCACTTTTCCATACCGCAGATCCCCTTACGTCATTTGCGTATCCTATCTTTTCAATGGGATCTTTCTAACTCCGGTATTTAGAGTCGTGTCTGAAGTGAGCATTAGAACTCTAACGACAAAACTCCAGCCGCAGAAAAAAAGTCAGTAGTTAAGAGCTTTCTGGGCTAACGCCGGTTCATATAGCTCTTAACTACTGTGCTCTAAAGTACACTAACACCCATAAACTACCTATGTACCCCTAAACCGAGGTCCCCCAACATCGCCGCCACTCGATTAAATTTTTTTAACCCCTAATCTGCCGACCGCCACCTACATTATAGCTATGTACCCCTAATCTGCTGCCCCTAACACCGCCGACCCCTATATTATATTTATTAACCCCTAACCTGCCCCCCACAACGTCGCCGCCAGCTAACTACAATAATTAACCCCTAATCTGCCGACCGCAAAGCGCCGCCACCTACATTATAGCTATGTACCCCTAATCTGCTGCCCCTAACACCGCCGACCCCTATATTATATTTATTAACCCCTAATCTGCCCCCCACAACGTCGCCTCCACCTGCCTACACTTATTAACCCCTAATCTGCCGACCGGACCGCACCGCTATTATAATAAAGTTATTAACCCCTAATCCGCCTCACTAACCCTATAATAAATAGTATTAACCCCTAATCTGCCCTCCCTAACATCGCCGACACCTAACTTCAAACATTAACCCCTAATCTGCCGACCGGAGCTCACCGCTATTCTAATAAATGTATTAACCCCTAAAGCTAAGTCTAACCCTAACACTAACACCCCCCTAAATTAAATATAATTTTAATCTAACGAAATTAATTAACTCTTATTAAATAAATTATTCCTATTTAAAGCTAAATACTTACCTGTAAAATAAACCCTAATATAGCTACAATATAAATTATAATTATATTATAGCTATTTTAGGATTTATATTTATTTTACAGGTAACTTTGTATTTATTTTAACCAGGTACAATAGCTATTAAATAGTTAATAACTATTTAATAGCTACCTAGTTAAAATAATTACAAAATTACCTGTAAAATAAATCCTAATCTAAGTTACAATTAAACCTAACACTACACTATCAATAAATTAATTAAATAAAATACCTACAATTACCTACAATTACACCTAACACTACACTATCAATAAATTAATTAAATACAATTCCTACAAATAACTACAATGAAATAAACTAACTAAAGTACAAAAAATAAAAAAGAACTAAGTTACAAAAAATAAAAAAATATTTACAAACATAAGAAAAATATTACAACAATTTTAAACTAATTACACCTACTCTAAGCCCCCTAATAAAATAACAAAGACCCCCAAAATAAAAAAATGCCCTACCCTATTCTAAATTACTAAAGTTCAAAGCTCTTTTACCTTACCAGCCCTGAACAGGGCCCTTTGCGGGGCATGCCCCAAGAAGTTCAGCTCTTTTGCCTGTAAAAAAAAACATACAATACCCCCCCCCAACATTACAACCCACCACCCACATACCCCTAATCTAACCCAAACCCCCCTTAAATAAACCTAACACTAAGCCCCTGAAGATCTTCCTACCTTATCTTCACCATACCAGGTTCACTGATCGATCCAGAAGAGCTCCTCCGATGTCCTGATCCAAGCCCAAGCGGGGGGCTGAAGTGGTCCATGATCCGGCTGAAGTCATCATCCAAGCGGGAGCTGAAGAGGTTCAATCTTCTTTCTTCGGGAGCCATCATCTTCCATCCGACACGGAACATCCTCTTCTCCCGATGCCTACTAGCCGAATGACGGTTCCTTTAAATGACGTCATCCAAGATAGGATTCTATCAGCCAATCGGAATTAAGGTAGGAATATTCTGATTGGCTGATGGAATCAGCCAATCAGAATCAAGTTCAATCCGATTGGCTGATCCGATCAGCCAATCAGATTGAGCTTGCATTCTATTGGCTGATCGGAACAGCCAATAGAATGCAAGCTCAATCTGATTGGCTGATTGAATCAGCCAATCGGATTGAACTTGATTCTGATTGGCTGATTCAATCAGCCAATCAGAATATTCCTACCTTAATTCCGATTGGCTGATAGAATCCTATCAGCCAATCAGAATTCGAGGGACGCCATTTTGGATGACGTCATTTAAAGGAACCGTCATTCGGCTAGTAGGCGTCGGGAGAAGAGGATGTTCCGCGTCGGATGGAAGATGATGGCTCCCGAAGAAAGAAGATTGAAGATGCCGTTGATAGAAGACTTCATCCGGATCATGGACCTCTTCAGCTCCCGCTTGGATGAAGACTTCATCCGGATCATGGACTTCTTCAGCTCCCGGTTGGATGATGACTTCAGCCGGATCATGGACCTCTTCAGCCCCCCGCTTGGGCTTGGATCAGGACATCGGAGGAGGTCTTCTGGATCGATCGGTGAACCTGGTATGGTGAAGATAAGGTAGGAAGATCTTCAGGGGCTTAGTGTTAGGTTTATTTAAGGGGGGTTAGGTTTAATTGTAACTTAGGTTAGGATTTATTTTACAGGTAATTTTGTAATTATTTTAACTATTTTAGCTATTAAATAGTTCTTAACTATTTAATAGCTATTGTACCTGGTTAAAATAAATACAAAGTTACCTGTAAAATAAATATTAATCCTAAAATAGCTATAATATAATTATAATTTATATTGTAGCTATATTAGGATTTATTTTACAGGTAAGTATTTAGCTTTAAATAGGAATAATTAATTTAATAAGAGTTAATTAATTTCGTTAGATTTAAATTATATTTAAGTTAGGGGGGTGTTAGTGTTAGGGTTAGACTTAGCTTTAGGGGTTAATACATTTATTAGAATAGCGGTGAGCTCCGGTCGTCAGATTAGGGGTTAATAATTGAAGTTATGTGTCGGCGATGTTAGGGAGGGCAGATTAGGGGTTAATACTATTTATTATAGGGTTAGTGAGGCGGATTAGGGGTTAATAACTTTATAATAATAGCGGTGCGGTCGGGTCGGCAGATTAGGGGTTAATAAGTGTAGGCAGGTGGAGGCGACGTTGTGGGGGGCAGATTAGGGGTTAATAAATATAATATAGGGGTCGGCGGTGTTAGGGGCAGCAGATTAGTGGTACATAGGGATAATGTAAGTAGCGGCGGTTTACGGAGCGGCAGATTAGGGGTTAATAATAGTATGCAGGGGTCAGCGATAGCGGGGGCGGCAGATTAGGGGTTAATAAGTGTAAGGCTAGGGGTGTTTAGACTCGGGGTACATGTTAGGGTGTTAGGTGCAGACGTAGGAAGTGTTTCCCCATAGCAAACAATGGGGCTGCGTTAGGAGCTGAACGCAGCTTTTTTGCAGGTTTTTTTCAGTTCAAACAGCCCCATTGTTTCCTATGGGGGAATCGTGCACGAGCACGTTTTTGAGGCTGGCCGCGTCCGTAAGCAACTCTGGTATCGAGAGTTGCAGTGGCGTTAAATATGCTCTACGCTCCTTTTTTGGAGCCTAACGCAGCCATTCTGTGGACTCTCAATACCAGAGTTATTTTAAAGGTGCGGCCAGAAAAAAGCCAGCGTTAGCTACGTGGGTCCTTACCGACAAAACTCTAAATCTAGCCGTTTGTGTTTAGTTCTTTTATGTGATTTGAAATAGAGGATTTCAAAGTATGTTTAAGTAAGTTGACACAAGATCAAATTTCTGCATTTATGAGATTGAATATAGGACCTCATCTATACATATTTATACCAATTCTCAAATATTATAAGAATTTTAGTAACCAGGTCTTTTAGAAAAAGATATTTCCGTCTACAAAAATACAGTCTGTTATGAAGGTCTTTTAACAAAATTAATCTCCTCTCAGATATACCAGGGTTTTTAGTTAAAGGGACATTCCAGTTCAAACTTAAATGCACTTAGATTAATTACATCTTTGAATAGAAACATATTTGTAATATACATATATTGACAAAAATGCTTCTAGTAAACATTATCACTGTTTTAGTGTAACATTTTTCTCTGCAGGTGCATGTAACTCTTTTGGTATGTGAATAGAATCCCTGTCAATCTGCAACTATTCACTGCACTGCACTGGTGTTTTCTCCTCTCCTGTAACTCTCTTTTGGTATGTGTACATGTATATTGAGCAAATGATTTTAGGTTGTTAATTTAGTCCTGCATTTGTTGTAATGTCATCCAATGTCTTACTTCTAATGTTTTGTTAATTGCCATGTGATGTTTAATCCTTATCAATACTTGCTATTATTCTTAAACGTATAGCTGTCTTATGCCATAGTTTCAACCTCCTACAAATTTTACTGTCTGTTTACTTAACTTATCTCACCCTGACCAGACCAGAATCTAACTTTCCAATTGGCCTTTAATTTGTCTTTGATTTAGCAATCAAGTAATTTAGTGGACACAGCTGACTTCCCTGCCTATATATTTAACATTAGCTTGGGCTGTGCATTGCACTGGGGGGTGCAATGCCTGGGCAGTATGCATTGTTACAATAGCATATATTCACATTTCTAAAGTGAACATTTTATAAGTGAGGCACTAAGATAAGTATTATACAAGAATTAAGTGAACATTTTATAAGTGAGGCACTAAGATAAGAATTATACAAGAATTGGACAAGGATTAGACAAGGGGCAAGACATAAGGCAAGTACTCTTGTAATATTGTGTTGTATGTATCTCACTGTTTCCTTATGCAAGTGCTACTGTGTCTTATGTGTGTAATTGGTTCCCACTTTTATAAAAATGCTCAATATCTTTATATTCCTTTTTGCTACCTCTTGTCTCTATAACAAACAACTTTATTCAATTACTCCTTCCCCCTCACCACCTCACCTTACTTTTGTACTCATGAACTTTTCCTATTCCTAAACACTCTCTCTCCCCCCTACACCTTGTCTCAAAAACAGTATTATTACTGCAAATCTGTATCTCATATCATGTTACTCTCCTTCTTGCTTTTACTAACTGCTGGTGACATCTCCCCTAATCCTGGTCTCCAACAACTTCCTAGCCGTGCACACCCATGTGTACTGTTCTATAGACTCAGAAAACAAAACTCTGGCAACCTTACTCACATTCCTCTTGCATCTAAAGCCACTACCCCTTTTCATGTGTGCACTCTGGAACTCTCGCTCTGTTTGCAACAAGCTCACTTCTATACATGACCTCTTTATCTCATGCTCCCTCAACCTTCTGGCCCTAACAGAAACCTGTCTGTCTCTCTCCCCTAGACACAGCATCCACTGCTCCACTTCAGCCACACTCCTAGGTCTGGTAATAGACAAGCAGGTGGTGTAGGTATTTTACTTTCCTCACCTTTCAACAAATACAACCCATCTCTTCCCTCACATTTTCCTCATTTGAAACCCACATGATTCACTTATTCTCTCCCCTCTCTATATGTGTTGCAGTCATATACCGACCCCTGGCTCCTCAACTCAATTTCTAGATCACTTGGCTGCCTGGCTACCTTATTTCCTTTCCTCAGACACCCCTGCCCTCATTCTTGGTGACTTCAACATCCCTCTTAACAATCCAACTGCCTCTTCTGCAAAACAACTTCTGCAACTCACTTCCTCTTTCGGTTTGTCACAATGGATTGAGACTCCCACTCACAAAGACGGTCACTCCCTTGACCTGATCTTTAGCTATTGAGACACTATTTCATACTTCACAAACTCCCCTTTTCCTCTTTCTGACCACCATCTCCTCACTTGCAACATATTATCCCTCCCTACAACTCTCCCTCCTTCTACTCCTCACACCAAACTTCACAGAAGCATTATGTCATTAGGTTAGCAACAGCTTGCTAATTCCCTCGAACCTCTCCTCTGATCCTTCTCCTCTCCTCCTTTTCCTGCCCAATCTATCTGCCACTATAATTCCACCCTTACATCAGTCCTTGACAATCTGGCCCCTCTTACCATAGCTCGGAAATCACACACCCATCCTCAGCCCTGGCATACTCCTCTGACACGGTACCTATGCAGATGTTCCCGTACTGCTGAGTGGTACTGGAGAAAATCTTGGAGTTAAGCTGATTTTCTTCATTTCAAATTCATCTTGAACTCCTACTATTCTGCCCTTAATCTCTATAAGCAACATTACTTCTCTACTCTTTCTTCAAACCCAAAACGTCTCTTCTCCACTTTCAATACTCTTCTCCGCCCACCCCCACCTCCTAATATAACTTCTTTCTCAGCTCAAGACTTTGCCAGCCACTTCAATAACAAAATCAACTCCATCAGAAACTAAATCAGCTCTCAACATACTTCCACTCTCTCAACCCCTCAAACGCTCGCAACCAACCACAACCCACATAGCCATAAACTTAGCTCTTTCTCCTCTGTTACTGAGGAAGAAGTTTCTGCACTTATACTGCGCTCTCACCTCACTACCTGTCCCCTTGACCCTATCCCCTCACAGCTACTCCTCTCCCTCTCTTCTACCCTTACCCCTATACTCACTCACATTTTCAACCTCTCACTCAGCACCGGTATATTTTCCTCATCTCTGAAACATGCACTGGTCACACCTATCCTCAAAAAACCTTCCCTTGATCCAACCTCCCCATCAAACTACCCCCCTATTTCCCTTCTCCCTCTTGCCTCAAAGCTTCTCAAAAAACTAGTATATGCACGCCTATCCCATTTCCTTACATTAAACTCCCTCCTTGACCCACTGCAATATGGATTTCATCCCCATCACTCCACAGAGACATAAATTGTTAAGGTTACCAATGACCTACTTACAGCAAATAAAAAGGCTACTTCTCTCTGCTTATCCTCCTTGATCTTTCCGCAGCCTTTGACACTGTTGACCACCCTCTTTTGCTCCAAACCCTGAAATCCTTCGGCATGTGTGACACAACCCTCTTGTGGATCTTTTCCTACCTGTCAAACCGTACCTTTAGTGTAGCCTTCTCTGGGGCCTCCTCTGACCCGTCACCACTTTCTGTCAGAGTACCGCAAGGCTCTGTCCTTGGTCCCCTTCTCTTCTCAATCTACACGTCATCACTTGGTTCCCTAATAAAGTCCCACGGTTTCCAATATCATTTGTATGCCAACGACACCCAAATCTACTTCTCTGCACCAGACATATCTCCTTCCTTGCTATCCCATGTCACTAACTGTCTTTCTCACATCTCTTCCTGGACGTCCTCCCATTACCTCAAGCTAAATCTCTCCAAAACTGAGCTCCTTATTTCCCCCCCTTCTTCCAAAATCTCCACCCTCAATCTCTCTAAAACTGTTGAGTACTCCATCATTACCCCTACCCTTCCTGCCCGATGTCTTAGGGTCACATTTGACTCAGATCTTTCTTTTACTCCATACATTAAGTCCTTGGCTAAAGCCTGTCGCTTTCACCTTAAAAATATATCTAAAATTAGACATTAGATATCCATACACAACTAAGATTTTAATCCACTCTCTCATCCTTTCCCGCCTCAATTACTGCAATTCTGTACTCTCTGGTCTCTCCAGCTGCCCCCTAGCTCCTTTACAATCCATAATGAATGCCTCTGCCAGGCTCATCTTCCTTACACGTCGCTCTTCATCTGCTGCACCTCTCTGACAATCCCTTCAATGGCTTCCTCTTGAATTAAACACAAAATTCTCACTCTGACATACAAAGTCCTCAACTGCACTTCTCCCCCCTCTATCTCAGACCTTGTCTCCAGATGCTCTCCCTCCCATTCCCTTCGCTCTGCTAATGACCTCCTACTCTCCTCCTCTCTTGTTACCTCCTCACACTCCCATTTACAGGACTTCTCCAGACTGGCTCCGATCTTGTGGAACTCTCTGCCTTGCTCCACAAGACTGTCCCCTAGTTTTGAAAGCTTCAAGCTCTCCCTAAAGACTCTGCTGTTCAGGGATGCATACAACCTACACTAACCTTTCTTTATATCAGTTCCTCTCCTCCATTGCTATCCCCTGAACCCCCTCAGCATGTAAGCCTAAGAGTCAAGCTGTTTGTAGACCACCTTCTTAAGAGCTGACTACAACAGTGCGACTCTTGTCAGGGCCCTCTACCCGTTTGATCCCTAGAAATGTTTTGTTTTACTCCGCCTTTGTTTATAGCGCTGCAGAATCTGTTGGTGCTCTAAAAATAACCTATAATAATAATAATGTAAAGCATAGCTAGATATTTTCAGTGTACCAGCATTTTAAATATTGCAGGGGCACACAGCGCCGGTGGGGCTTGTATCATGTCAGAAATTAAGGCTTAGGCTCTCTGAGCAAGTGCTGTGTTTAAAATGCTAGTGCACAGTGCATACTTAAATAACTCTTAAACAGCTTTTATTAGAAGAATATTTGCTAATATGTGTATATTACAAAAATGCTTCTATTCAAAACTGAAATACATCCATGTGGATTCCAATTTTGTCTAGAATGTCCTTTTAAAGATAGCAGTGGGGAAGAATAGAGGACATTTCTGGGATATAATTAATATCCCTTAAATCCAATGTCCCATTAATTATAGGGTAATATTGAATTAAAAATCTTTTCTTGGGTCAAGCCAACAATAAATACCCAGATAACCCTGAAAATATATCAGCATCTATCTGCACCCAAATCTTTCTCTCATAACAGTTGTTCCAGTCATGGATCATTTGTAATGCAACTTCATAACCATAGTATGATAAATCCAGTACCCATATACCCCCATATTACTTTGGAATAAACATGATTTTTTTTTTTTGTAATTATCAGGCATTTCCTATTCCACATAAAAAAAAATTGAATGTATCTTCTAATTTTTCTAGTGAGACTACTTTTTTTTTTATAATAAACAGACATGCCAATATTCTACACTTATGAACATTTACTATGTTTTAAATGTGTGGTTGTAATTTAATATAATGTTAAGTTATTCAGTTGCTACATTGTCTGTCTCACTACTCATCTCATGGTACAGGAAGGGTCTTCTTTTTTTCCCCCTTTTTTTTTTCTTATTGTTCCTACTCTCTAAATTTCCCTTGTATTAAAGGGACACTCAGGTTAAATTAAATTTTCATGATTCAGATACAGCATGTCATTTTAAACAACTTTCCAATTTACTTCCATTAAAAAAAATGTGCACAGTCTTTTATATTTACAATTTTTGAGTCACCAGATCCTACTGAGCATGTGCAAGAATTCACAGGCTATACGTATATGCTTTTGTGATTGGCTGATTGCTATCACATGGTACAAGGAGAGTGGAAATATACATAACTTTGAAATTTGTTATAAAAAAATCTACTACTTATTTGAAGTTCAGACTAAGTGCTATTGCATTGTCTTGTTATCTTGCATTTGTTGATTATGCAAATCTAATGTGTTGACTGGTCCTTTAATCAATGTTCCCTAGCTCATGCCATATCTCTGTTTGTTGCAATATATTGAAAATATTAAATGTTTATATCATTAAGACAAACCACTGAATGAGGACTTAAAGTTTCTTTTCTCCAATATAGAAAGGTAGAAATAGATAAAGAAATGCATGGAAGAAATAAACATAATTTCAATGGGTAAAGGGTTATAGAAGGTACTATATGGGCTCAATATATATATGTTGAATAGACATACAGCAAAATGCATACCCTCCCATTCGTCCCGCATCCTGTGGGATTGTCACGGGTTGGTAGATATGGCCCACTTCCTGTCGGTAACCCCTTGGTGTCCCAGTTTTAAGGGAATGACAAGCCCCGTCCAAGCCCTATCCAGACACATAACTTAAATATGTCCATGCACTGCCTGGGACCATGCTCCTCCATCTATAACCCCACCCTTCCTGCACAGAGCTCCACCCACAAATAACTGGTGGGCTATTGCCCACAACCTCCCACATCCTGTAAATCCTCTGGTAAATGTTTGTCAGTATGAAAAAGTATGTCACAGATAGCAAGTACACCCATGATTGTTTACTTGACAAAGAAATGGGAAATTGCATTATAATATGTGCAGTTGATCTGATCTTGTGCAGTGGAAGAAAACAGGATTGAACAGATATTGTTGCAAACCTTATAATAAAGAAGTAGAAGAATAGGGGATTTATAATGTCATCTTGCAAGTAGAGGAGTATGATGGTATTTACATCCTCTATTAAAAACAGAAAACTATGGACTTGATAGAACTTTTGTATCTCAAATAAACCCATGCTCTGAACAGGGAACACGGCAACCCTAGACAATTGTTTCGGCCTTCATTAGGCCTTGTCAGTGAGGGGCAGCCATAATCCTCTAAGCACACTGAGCAAGGAGCCCACGTCTGGTTGCCCATTTTTCCATTAGGGAGACATAATACACAGAGAGAAGCACACTCTCAGGAGGAAACAACCAGTTAAATAACTTGTTAGCTTGCTCTATGGCGATTTACCACCTGGGTGTAGCTTTTTATATCCCAGTGATGCTTATCACAGAGAAGAACTTTGCTGCAGTATATCAGTCTGATCCCACCTATTACGGACATTCCAGCACCGAAATACCAGGCAATTCCTCTTTGAAAAATAAACACTGCAACCCCAAACAATCGTTTCAGCCAAAACAATTATCTGGGGTTTCCATTTCCATATTTCGGGGGTTGGACTGACCTCGTTAGGCAGAATCAGACTGATATACTTCAGGAAAGTCTTTGTTTTTAAAAAAGCACAAGTGGACTAAAAGAAGCTACTCACAAGTGGTAACCAGGCCATAGAACAAGCCACTAAGCTGTTGTTCATTCCTGGCAGACTGTTTCTCTTTCTGTATATATTTGTAGGAATCTGTGATTGAACTCCAGCTAAATAGCTTTCTGTGCAGAAATGCAGTAACCAACTTATTGTATTTAGCTTTTTCAAAATCTTGTAAGAGGTTATATTAAAGTATTTCTCATTAAGATAAACCACTGAGAGAGGACTGACTGTTCTCTATTCTACAGTATGTGTAATTATCCTCTGCTTCAACCCTGTAGGCTGCAGCATTAGGCAAAATCATGACAAAGGGACCTGTGAAAGGAAGAGAGCACAGGGGTCTATTACAGTCTGTTACAGCTTTCAAAGGGCTTTTTAATTCAGCTGCAGAAAACACTTTTCAAACACATTTTCTTATTTATGGAATTCACATCTTATCAAATCATGTTGGTCTGTTATATGGATTACTTTATTGATGCTCACACAGCTTTTTATGCTAAATATTTCGTTCATGTTCAGTTCACATTAATATACAGCATCTTTTTCTGGTTTAAAATATCACTCATATAAAAATTCTTTAACAGATAAAGCTAAATATGTTAATGAAACAAAGATTCCTACTATAACGGACTCTCAAAAAGAAATGTTAGATGAACCCTTCTCCTTACAAGAGATTATACAGACCATCAAATAATTTGCCGCAGGGAAAAGTCCAGGAATAGATGGATTTACCTCCAATTATTATAAAACATTTAGTGAGTTTCTGGCCCCAAAACTTTTATTATATTTTTACTCAACAAGTACAGAACCCCTTTTAGCAAAAGAAATGCTTGAGGCAAAGATTATTGTCTTACATAAACCAGGTAAAGATCCTAAAATACCAGCAAGCTATAGACCTATTTCTTTACTGAATAATGATGTTAAAGGGACATTCAGGTTATATTAAATTTTCATGATTCAGATACAGCATGTAATTTTAAACACCTTTCCAATTTACTTCCATTAAATAAAATGTGCACAGTCTTTTATATTTCCAATTTTTGAGTCACCAGATCCTACTGAGCATGTGCAAGAATTCACAGACTATACATATATGCATTTGTGATTGGCTGATTGCTATCACATGGTACAAGGGGAGTGGAAATATACATAACTTTGAAATTTGTTATAAAAAAATCTACTACTCATTTGAAGTTCAGACTAAGTGCTATTGCATTGTCTTGTTATCTTGTATTTGTTGATTATGCAAATCTAATGTGTTGACTGGTCCTTTAAAGGGACAGTATACTGTAAAATAGTTTTCCCTTAATGTGTTTACAATTGCTTTTTTTTACCAACTGCAGAGTAAAAAATGTATGAAAATTAGCTTTTTAAGGCTTATTTGTGTATATTAAAGCTCTGATTTTGTGTTTTGAAGCCACAACCTAATAAAATGGGTTGAGCTTGTAGGTATAATCAGATCTCATTACTTTATCACATTGTGTACATATAGCTGCTTCTTTATCTAATATCTGTCTATAAAACAATCACCAATACTTGCAAAGAACAATGGAAAATGAACATTTTATTACATTATCTCTGCTATAGCCCACTGGGAGTATAATTTCTTCTGCTGACTGTGTTTACAAAGCTTATCTATAGCTTGGACCTGCGGCCACAAATTTTGAGAATAGGTGGGGATGCCACATGCTAAATCAACTATTTCAAATGCCAATATAAGGGTAAAGGAGCTAATTGTAAACAATTTAATACACTCCAGCAGGTAAAGTGGATCATTGGGAACAAATTAAAGGAGAGAAAAATTTTCAGTAAACTGTCCCTTTAAGATCTATGCCAAACTCATAGCGAATAGAATTAATAAAGTATTACCAGAAATTATAAATATAGATCAAGTAGGTTTTGTACCACGCAGAGAAGCAAGAGACAATACCATCAAGGCTCTATATTTAATAAAGTATGTTAAAATATATAAGATCCCGTCGGTCATGCTCTCATTAGACGCAGAAAAGGCTTTTGACCGGCTAGACTAGTCTTTTCTAAGATTAACACTTAGTAAATTTGGTTTAGGGGAAAAAATGATACAACGTATTTTCCATCTTTATGCTTTCCCATCGGCTAAAATAAAAATTAATGGAGTACTTTCAGAGTCTTTTAACATCACAAATGGAACGAGACAGGGCTGTCCCCTGTCACCGTTATTAT
This sequence comes from Bombina bombina, assembly GCF_027579735.1. Taxonomy (NCBI): domain Eukaryota; kingdom Metazoa; phylum Chordata; class Amphibia; order Anura; family Bombinatoridae; genus Bombina; species Bombina bombina. The sequence goes on from NC_069504.1 coordinate 562,124,633, forward strand.
TTGTCTTCTCCATGGAGATTTTAGCTGCAAAAATCCACTCGGATGAAAATATTACTGGCATAAAAATAGGGGACCAAGAATTTAAGATATCTTTATACGCGGATGACGTGCTACTCACAATATCAGACCCTGTTAGATCTATTAAAAAATTAGATCAGATACTGCAGGAATTTGGTAGCTATTCGAATTTCCTTATTAATAAGACTAAATCGGAAGCACTTAAACTTGTAATTTCAGCTAGAGACTACCGTGAATGTAAGGCGGGCTATACATATGCATGGAAAGATTCCTCTCTGAAATACTTAGGGGTTCAACTGTCAGCTGATGACACACGCCTTTTTTTGGAAAACTATTCTATGTTAGCCGCTAAAATCCAATCAGATCTTAATTTATGGAGATCTAAAATGATATCATGGTTAGGTCGTATACATACTGTTAAAATGAATATTCTCCCACAAATTCTATATTTGTTTCAGACCATCCCTATTAATATTCCCTATACTTATTGCACTAATCTTCAGAAAATTATAAATTCTTTTATTTGGAACCAATCTAAACCAAGAATTAAAGCTTCTATACTTTATAAGTCAAGATCAGAGGGAGGGCTAGGTGTACCAAATATTAGAAACTATCATAGAGCAATTACTCTACATATATAACATTTCAACCAATGAATAAATTAATATGGTCATCAAGTAAAGGCAGACCCCAAAAAATTATGCAGTTTCCGATGATTAAGCATACCTTCTTAACTTGGGGGAAAATTACAACAGAGCATCCCTATATCTCAACTACCCCATCACCGCTTCTCCCAATTACTAACAATGTGGAGTTTCAAGGAGGGCATATAGCTAGTCATTCCAGCCCACTGAATATAATTCAATCTACTCCGATATGCCAATTTTTAGAAAATGGGAAACTCAAACACCAACAGGAGCTGTTGAATTTAGCCAATGGCACTTTCGGTAATTGGTTAAAGTATTTACAATTACAAAACTTTGTAGCATTCCACTCAGAGAAAGAAAAATTGGTCAGACAACTGACCAATTTCGAAAAAATCTGTTACACTGAAACTCCATTTAGGAGAACTGTTTCATTCAGTTATAAACTTCTCAATAATTCAACAGAGTTTTTAAAACTTAGTTATATGCAAAAATGGGAGGTAGAGACAGGACGACAAATAGAAGACTCAGATTGGCGGTCAATATGCATTAATGTAGCTAGATCATCCTCTTCCTCTAATATCCAGGAATTAAATTATAAGATACTCACTAGATGGTACCTAACGCCAGCTAGACTGCATAGTATATATCCTAATGCCTCCAACCATTGTTGGAGAGGATGTGGTGGAATAGGTAACATGCAACACATATGGTGGGATTGCCCCAGGGTAAAAAGTATGTGGGAATTAATTACAGGATATATTCAACAGCTGAGCGGGAAGGAGGATTTAGAGTTGGACATATACACAGCCCTATTAAATAAACCTATTAAAGGTATTTGTAAAACAAGAGCCAAATTAATAATGTATGTATTAAATGGATTTAAATCTTTATTGGCCAGAAACTGGAAAAAACCAAATGTCCCGGAAGAGGAAATGCTAATTAATAGAGTTAACGAGGTATTGTTGTTGGAAGAATATACATATTTAAGATCGAGTAGAGAAGAGGTTTTTCAGTTGATACGTTTCCATTGGGAGGAATTTAAACATATAAATCAAATCTAATACTCTAATACGCAGGGATGGAGGGGTGTAGGACGGGCCGGGCAGAGGGGAAAAGAGTTTTAGGTAATTCTCCCCTCCCTCCGGGGTTTTTTTTTTTTCTCCCCTCTTCCCCTTTATTGTTATGATGGGTGAATGTGCTATGGTTGTTGGTAGTAAGTGTTATTTTGTTAGGAATATTGTGTTATTAGATCCTTGTTGAGTCTAGAGGCTCTTTTAAGGGTCTATATACTGGTTGCCACTTTAGTCTTCTTAAGTTTTTTTTAGATTTTCTGTATTAACAATAAGCGATTGTTTTTGTGATGATTTTTTTTTTTATTCTTTTCTTTTTTTTTTTTGTTGTTACTTGTATTTCTTTTTTCTTGTATTATGTTTGATTATAAAATAATAAAAAAAAAAAAAAAATATCACTCACTTTTACGTTATTATTGTTAAATTTTTGCATCTTAAATCCAAACATGAGAATATTAATTTAGAATTGCAACCAGGTATTTGGGTATTTAAAGAAATATAATATTATAGAAATGAGATGAAACTGTCAATTTCACACAGCGCAATTGATATTATTAGTTAAGTTAAATAACCTGTGTTCATATATGTAATGCAGCCGGCAGCCATTATCAATACGGAATAGACATGTGCAGAAGATGGTGGCCACAAGCTGCATTCGGCTATTTTTAGAGCCAGATTTATCCTTGTGAGGGTGCATCACACTAATAACTGGATTTGCACAGATCTTAGTGTGTTGCACTTTCACAAGGATAAATCCGGCTCTGGAAATTGCCGAACGTGGCCGCCATCTTCGGAATTCGGATCAGCCCAAAATAGACGAATGTGCATGTCTAGTGCTGAATCAATTAGCTATTATGTTTTACTTTCACTTTGACTTTGTTCAGTGGCGTCTCCAGGATTTTCTTTTAGGGCAGAGCCGCCAGGGTATTATTTCATTTTTTCTTTCATGATTCAGATAGAGAATATCATTTTAAACAACTTTCCAATTTACTTCTATTACCAAATTGTATTTGTTTTCTTGGTATCCTTTGTTGAAAAGCTGAAAGATAAGTTCAGGAGTGTGCACGTGTCTGCAGTACTATTTGGCAGCAGTTTTGCAACGTTGTAATGTAATACGTTATACACGTATATTTACTGTTATGTAGTGCTGCAGAGGTATCTCTTCAACAAAAAATAACAAGAGAATGAAGCAAATTTAATTATATAAAAAAAAGTTTCAAATTTAATTCTAACTGTATTCTCTGAGTCACAAAATATTTTTTTTTAATGTCCCTTTAATGACAGACTTATTTATGCTATTTTTGGACAAAGCAACCAGTGTAGTCCTTTATGAGGTTTTTTTAATACAAAAGTCCTAAATACATTAATAATAGATTGCAATTAGGCTCCATAAACCAATCACTGTACCCTTTACTGTATTGGCTCACTTCATGCAAACTATTGATGGCATATTCAGAAACATATAATGAATTTTAATTTATATTAATAAAACAATTTCTCTGATTATGTACTATTAGTAAAGACTGCACTATTAACAGCAAGTAATATTGCTGAACTACAATGTCCTCAGACTACTAAGACATTTCAGTTTTTCAGGTAATCCATTTACTCATATGTGTTGCTAATTTAGCAGAGGTTACATTTGTTTTACAGTTTTAACAGTTATTATTTCAGTTTGTGGGTTAATCAATGTGAAAGGAGATGATGTTATAAAACATGTCTAACATAAGTTGTTTTCTAAGTATACACAAGAAAATGTAAGACACAAGCCTTATTTATATATCTCCCATTTTGAAAAGGGAATGAGTGAGATAAAATAGGAGCCCATGAGTATACTGAGTACAGCAGCAATTATCACCCCTTCCCTTACGTCTACTAGTGCCCTACACCTGGCCTATCCCACACACACAATACTGCAATGTTATGAAGCAGTGAAGCACAGATGGAATGCATTTTCATAAATATCACCTGCAATAAACTGGTGGAACATGTGCTAAAATGTTTAAATAAGACCATGTAAATAATAATAAAAAAAAATCCTGGTGTGGTAAAGAAACAGGAAGAGTGATGAAAGCAGCAAAACAAAAGGACCAGTTCTTGGAACGACTCCAACACCTCAAACCATATTTAGCACAAAGAATGCCTTGTAACCCTACCTTGTAGATATAGCTCATTTTGTAGTGGAGCTTTTGTCATCAATAACAGTATATAATAACCAAGCACAATCCCAAAAGAAATACAATAGAACTTTAGTGTGTGTATATATATATATATATATATATATATATATTCATTCATGTGCAGGCCAACTAGGCCTCAGTCTTGGGTAGAACATTTGGAAGAGCTGCACATAGTCATCAGTGGCCAAGTGCTGCATAAAAACAGAATTTATGTTTACCTGATAAATTACTTTCTCCAACGGTGTGTCCGGTCCACGGCGTCATCCTTACTTGTGGGATATTCTCTTCCCCAACAGGAAATGGCAAAGAGCCCAGCAAAGCTGGTCACATGATCCCTCCTAGGCTCCGCCTTCCCCAGTCATTCGACCGACGTAAAGGAGGAATATTTGCATAGGAGAAATCATATGATACCGTGGTGACTGTAGTTAAAGAAAATAATTTATCAGACCTGATTAAAAAACCAGGGCGGGCCGTGGACCGGACACACCGTTGGAGAAAGTAATTTATCAGGTAAACATAAATTCTGTTTTCTCCAACATAGGTGTGTCCGGTCCACGGCGTCATCCTTACTTGTGGGAACCAATACCAAAGCTTTAGGACACGGATGAAGGGAGGGAGCAAATCAGGTCACCTAGATGGAAGGCACCACGGCTTGCAAAACCTTTCTCCCAAAAATAGCCTCAGAAGAAGCAAAAGTATAAAATTTGTAAAATTTAGTAAAAGTGTGCAGTGAAGACCAAGTCGCTGCCTTACATATCTGATCAACAGAAGCCTCGTTCTTGAAGGCCCATGTGGAAGCCACAGCCCTAGTGGAATGAGCTGTGATTCTTTCAGGAGGCTGCCGTCCGGCAGTCTCGTAAGCCAATCTGATGATGCTTTTAATCCAAAAAGAGAGAGAGGTAGAAGTTGCTTTTTGACCTCTCCTTTTACCAGAATAAACAACAAACAAAGAAGATGTTTGTCTAAAATCCTTTGTAGCATCTAAATAGAATTTTAGAGCACGAACTACATCCAAATTGTGCAACAAACGTTCCTTCTTTGAAACTGGATTCGGACACAAAGAAGGCACGACTATCTCCTGGTTAATGTTTTTGTTAGAAACAACTTTCGGAAGAAAACCAGGTTTAGTACGTAAAACCACCTTATCTGCATGGAACACCAGATAAGGAGGAGAACACTGCAGAGCAGATAATTCTGAAACTCTTCTAGCAGAAGAAATTGCAACCAAAAACAAAACTTTCCAAGATAATAACTTAATATCAACGGAATGTAAGGGTTCAAACGGAACCCCCTGAAGAACTGAAAGAACTAAATTGAGACTCCAAGGAGGAGTCAAAGGTTTGTAAACAGGCTTGATTCTAACCAGAGCCTGAACAAAGGCTTGAACATCTGGCACAGCTGCCAGCTTTTTGTGAAGTAACACAGACAAGGCAGAAATCTGTCCCTTCAAAGAACTTGCAGATAATCCTTTCTCCAAACCTTCTTGAAGAGAGGATAGAATCTTAGGAATTTTTACCTTGTCCCAAGGGAATCCTTTAGATTCACACCAACAGATATATTTTTTCCATATTTTGTGGTAGATTTTTCTAGTTACAGGCTTTCTGGCCTGAACAAGAGTATCAATGACAGAATCTGAGAAACCTCGCTTTGATAAGATCAAGCGTTCAATCTCCAAGCAGTCAGTTGGAGTGAGACCAGATTCAGATGTTCGAACGGACCTTGAACAAGAAGGTCTCGTCTCAAAGGTAGCTTCCATGGTGGAGCCGATGACATATTCACCAGGTCTGCATACCAAGTCCTGCGTGGCCACGCAAGAGCTATCAAGATCACCGATGCCCTCTCCTGATTGATCCTGGCTACCAGCCTGGGGATGAGAGGAAACGGCGGGAATACATAAGCTAGTTTGAAGGTCCAAGGTGCTACTAGTGCATCTACTAGAGTCGCCTTGGGATCCCTGGATCTGGACCCGTAGCAAGGAACCTTGAAGTTCTGACGAGAGGCCATCAGATCCATGTCTGGAATGCCCCACAATTGAGTAATTTGGGCAAAGATTTCCGGATGGAGTTCCCACTCCCCCGGATGAAATGTCTGACGACTCAGAAAATCCGCTTCCCAATTTTCCACTCCTGGGATGTGGATTGCAGACAAGTGGCAGGAGTGAGTCTCCGCCCATTGAATGATTTTGGTCACTTCTTCCATCGCCAGGGAACTCCTTGTTCCCCCCTGATGGTTGATGTACGCAACAGTCGTCATGTTGTCTGATTGAAACCGTATGAACTTGGCCTTTGCTAGCTGAGGCCAAGCCTTGAGAGCATTGAATATCGCTCTCAGTTCCAGAATATTTATCGGGAGAAGAGATTCTTCCCGAGACCAAAGACCCTGAGCTTTCAGGGGTCCCCAGACCGCGCCCCAGCCCACCAGACTGGCGTCGGTCGTGACAATGACCCACTCTGGTCTGCGGAAGCTCATCCCCTGTGACAGGTTGTCCAGGGACAGCCACCAACGGAGTGAATCTCTGGTCCTCTGATCTACTTGTATCGTCGGAGACAAGTCTGTATAGTCCCCATTCCACTGACTGAGCATGCACAGTTGTAATGGTCTTAGATGAATTCGCGCAAAAGGAACTATGTCCATTGCCGCTACCATCAAACCTATTACTTCCATGCACTGCGCTATGGAAGGAAGAGGAACAGAATGAAGTATTTGACAAGAGTTTAGAAGTTTTGATTTTCTGGCCTCTGTCAGAAAAATCCTCATTTCTAAGGAGTCTATTATTGTTCCCAAGAAGGGAACCCTTGTTGACGGAGATAGAGAACTTTTTTCTACGTTCACTTTCCACCCGTGAGATCTGAGAAAGGCCAGGACAATGTCCGTGTGAGCCTTTGCTTGTGGAAGGGACGACGCTTGAATCAGAATGTCGTCCAAGTAAGGTACTACTGCAATGCCCCTTGGTCTTAGCACCGCTAGAAGGGACCCTAGTACCTTTGTGAAAATTCTTGGAGCAGTGGCTAATCCGAACGGAAGTGCCACAAACTGGTAATGCTTGTCCAGGAATGCGAACCTTAGGAACCGATGATGTTCCTTGTGGATAGGAATATGTAGATACGCATCCTTTAAATCCACCGTGGTCATGAATTGACCTTCCTGGATGGAAGGAAGAATTGTTCGAATGGTTTCCATTTTGAACGATGGAACCTTGAGAAACTTGTTTAGGATCTTGAGATCTAAGATTGGTCTGAATGTTCCCTCTTTTTTGGGAACTACGAACAGATTGGAGTAGAACCCCATCCCTTGTTCTCCTAATGGAACAGGATGAATCACTCCCATTTTTAACAGGTCTTCTACACAATGTAAGAATGCCTGTTTTTTTATGTGGTCTGAAGACAATTGAGACCTGTGGAACCTCCCCCTTGGGGGAAGCCCCTTGAATTCCAGAAGATAACCTTGGGAGACTATTTCTAGTGCCCAAGGATCCAGAACATCTCTTGCCCAAGCCTGAGCGAAGAGAGAGAGTCTGCCCCCCACCAGATCCGGTCCCGGATCGGGGGCCAACATCTCATGCTGTCTTGGTAGCAGTGGCAGGTTTCTTGGCCTGCTTTCCTTTGTTCCAGCCTTGCATTGGCCTCCAGGCTGGCTTGGCTTGAGAAGTATTACCCTCTTGCTTAGAGGACGTAGCACTTGGGGCTGGTCCGTTTCTGCGAAAGGGACGGAAATTAGGTTTATTTTTGGCCTTGAAAGACCTATCCTGAGGAAGGGCGTGGCCCTTGCCCCCAGTGATATCAGAGATAATCTCTTTCAAGTCAGGGCCAAACAGCGTTTTCCCCTTGAAAGGAATGTTAAGCAATTTGTTCTTGGAAGACGCATCCGCTGACCAAGATTTTAGCCAAAGCGCTCTGCGCGCCACAATAGCAAAACCAGAATTTTTCGCCGCTAACCTAGCCAATTGCAAAGTGGCGTCTAGGGTGAAAGAATTAGCCAATTTGAGAGCATGAATTCTGTCCATAATCTCCTCATAAGAAGAAGAATTATTATTGAGCGCCTTTTCTAGTTCATCGAACCAGAAACACGCTGCTGTAGTGACAGGAACAATGCATGAAATTGGTTGTAGAAGGTAACCTTGCTGAACAAACATCTTTTTAAGCAAACCTTCTAATTTTTTATCCATAGGATCTTTGAAAGCACAACTATCTTCTATGGGTATAGTGGTGCGTTTGTTTAGAGTAGAAACCGCCCCCTCGACCTTGGGGACTGTCTGCCATAAGTCCTTTCTGGGGTCGACCATAAGAAACAATTTTTTAAATATGGGGGGAGGGACGAAAGGTATACCGGGCCTTTCCCATTCTTTATTTACAATGTCCGCCACCCGCTTGGGTATAGGAAAAGCTTCGGGGGGCCCCGGGACCTCTAGGAACTTGTCCATTTTACATAATTTCTCTGGAATGACCAAATTCTCACAATCATCCAGAGTAGATAACACCTCCTTAAGCAGAGCGCGGAGATGTTCCAATTTAAATTTAAAAGTAATCACATCAGGTTCAGCTTGTTGAGAAATTTTCCCTGAATCTGAAATTTCTCCCTCAGACAAAACCTCCCTGGCCCCCTCAGACTGGTGTAGGGGCACTTCAGAACCAATATCATCAGCGTCCTCATGCTCTTCAGTATTTTCTAAAACAGAGCAGTCGCGCTTTCGCTGATAAGTGGGCATTTTGGCTAAAATGTTTTTGATAGAATTATCCATTACAGCCGTTAATTGTTGCATAGTAAGGAGTATTGGCGCACTAGATGTACTAGGGGCCTCCTGTGTGGGCAAGACTGGTGTAGACGAAGGAGGGGATGATGCAGTACCATGCTTACTCCCCTCACTTGAGGAATCATCTTGGGCATCATTTTCTCTAAATTTTGTGTCACATAAATCACATCTATTTAAATGAGAAGGAACCTTGGCTTCCCCACATACAGAACACAGTCTATCTGGTAGTTCAGACATGTTAAACAGGCATAAACTTGATAACAAAGTACAAAAAACGTTTTAAAATAAAACCGTTACTGTCACTTTAAATTTTAAACTGAACACACTTTATTACTGCAAATGTGAAAAAGTATGAAGGAATTGTTCAAAATTCACCAAAATTTCACCACAGTGTCTTAAAGCCTTAAGAGTATTGCACACCAAATTTGGAAACTTTAACCCTTAAAATAACGGAACCGGAGCCGTTTTTATATTTAACCCCTTTACAGTCCCTGGTATCTGCTTTGCTGAGACCCAACCAAGCCCAAAGGGGAATACGATACCAAATGACGCCTTCAGAAAGTCTTTTCTATGTATCAGAGCTCCTCACACATGCATCTGCATGTCATGCTTCCCAAAAACAAGTGCGCAATAGAGGCGCGAAAATGAGACTCTGCCTATGATTAGGGAAAGCCCCTAGAGAATAAGGTGTCCAATACAGTGCCTGCCGGTTATTTTACATAGTTCCCAAGATTAAAATAATTCCTCAAGGCTATGGGGTATAAAATATGCTTATATATAAATCGTTTTAGCCCAGAAAATGTCTACAGTCTTAAAAGCCCTTGTGAAGCCCTTTTTTTCTTTATGTAATAAAAATGGCTTACCGGATCCCATAGGGAAAATGACAGCTTCCAGCATTACATCGTCTTGTTAGAAATGTGTCATACCTCAAGCAGCAAAAGTCTGCTCACTGTTTCCCCCAACTGAAGTTAATTCCTCTCAACAGTCCTGTGTGGAAACAGCCATCGATTTTAGTAACGGTTGCTAAAATCATTTTCCTCTTACAAACAGAAATCTTCATCTCTTTTCTGTTTCAGAGTAAATAGTACATACCAGCACTATTTTAAAATAACAAACTCTTGATTGAATAATAAAAACTACAGTTAAACACCAAAAAACTCTAAGCCATCTCCGTGGAGATGTTGCCTGTACAACGGCAAAGAGAATGACTGGGGAAGGCGGAGCCTAGGAGGGATCATGTGACCAGCTTTGCTGGGCTCTTTGCCATTTCCTGTTGGGGAAGAGAATATCCCACAAGTAAGGATGACGCCGTGGACCGGACACACCTATGTTGGAGAAATAAATCTTTACTCTATTTTCCATTTTCTTATTTATTGGATATGGCACATTATCATAACTTTGTAATGGAAAACAATCTTGAATTTATTAAAGACACAAAGACAGATATTTTGCATTACATTTTCTAGTACAGAGATTTTTAACCTTTTTTTTGCCGTGGCACACTTTTTTACATTAAAAAATCCTGTGGCTCACCACCATCCCAAAATTTTAAAAAAATCACACATTGTAGCCTAATACAGCATATATATATACACATACACACAAACACACACACATACTGTGTGTATTGTGCTGCTATTCCATGCCTCCTACAAACTACCCCTGCACTGGGAGTAAAAAACAAGCAAAGTTTAAAAATATGTCACACTGTTGTCAGTCTGCCGTGGCACACCTGAGGATCTCTCACGGCACAGTAGTGTGCCACGGCAGACTGGTTGAAAAACACTGTTCTAGTAGATATTTAAACACTTGAAGTGTTTCTGGTATCAAAGAAATGAAAGTATTATTACTTGTTTGTTAATGGGTTATACTGTAACAAATAAGGGTATGCAGCCAACATAGGTAAGAACACAACTAACTAATGCTCAGATAAACCATAGAGAGTGAGGTGATTAATAAAGGACTTAAAGCACACAAATACAATATTAAAATTCATACAGGAGGACTCATCTTATATGTTTTGCCCATAGCCAGTGCTCAAATCATAGATGGCCAATAATGCACTCCCTCTCTAAAGACTTATTCAAGTTAATCAAAAGCCATCTAAATTAAATATATAAACAGAAAAGTTGGTTGAAAGCCCACAAATAAATTTAATGTTAAAGGGACAGTATAAACTCATTTTCATATAACTGCATGTAATAGACACTACTATAAAGAATAAGATGCACAGATACTGATATAAAAATCCAGTATAAAACTGTTTAAAAACTTACTTTGAAGCTCTCAGTTTAGCTCTGTTGAAAAGGTAGCTGGAAAGCCCACTGCAAGTGAGAAATAAGACATCCCCCCCCCCCACACCTTCTTTTGCATATGAAAAGACCCTTTACACAAACAGGAGCAAGCTGGAGAAGGTAGCTGACGGTATTCACATAAAACTTAGGGGCTTGGTTAGGAGTCTGAAAATCAGAGCAATGTTATTTAAAAATAAGCAAAACTATACATTTTTAAAAAACAAAAAACTTTATGGGCTATATAAATAGATAATCTACAAAACTTTTATGCAAAGAAAAAATGAGTGTATAATGTCCCTTTAAGAGTAAATCACTGTAGTAAATGTTTGGTGGAGGCAAGATTGGGAGAATCCTATTGGAAAAATCTTCAGATAATATGAGAATAGTAGATACTTATGTCTGTAAGAATCTCAGCTCTCTTATAAATATATACTCCTACAGAGATAGATATTGGAAAAGTAGGATAAAAGATATTTATCTGTGGCATCAGCAAAACCATGATTACTCTGTCACAAAGTTAGGATAATCTACACTTTATTAGATGGAGACACATACAGTATATAGCAAATATAAACAATATAAGGTCACTTTCACCCAGAAGATCAAAACTGGTGTGATTGGTTTTCCGATTATACTTTCTACTAATTCAATCTGCTGCTTTCAAAATATCATAAATGGTTAAGGATTTTAGGTATCCAAAACTAAAAGCGTATAATCAAATTAGCTCTGAAAGATTCATTGGATTTGTTCCTTTCATAATCTATTTTACCCATCTTCAAGAAGTAGCAGTGGAGAATCTGACATATGAGTTGTTTAAGGATTAAGGAAGACCTAAAATAATTGGATCAAATTACATTCTTTAATACACAATCCAAAACAAATAAATATACTTCATCAGAAATATAAAAACAGAAGATAAACAATTGTAGGTCTAGAAATATGAGAAAAAATACACCTTGGGACCAAACTGCTTAGAACTGGGGTCTATAATCCCGACATCAGAAACATCTAAACAAATCTAAAAGATCTAGTGTAACAGAATAGGTTTAAATAAAAAAGATTGAGATGTTGTAGTCTGAAAAGAAGCAAAACTAAGGAAGAATAACTAGATAAATAAGATAAGTAAATCTACTTAAACTTTGTAGTATAAAATGTTTAACTATGTGTAGTGAAAATCTTTTGTCCCTGTTTCCAATTTAAGTCTGAAAATAGTGTTTTCAAATTCCTCGTTGAACTGGAAGTGCAGACTCCACACTTCAATCTTCTACAGCCATTGTTTGCACAATCTAGGGCCTTATTTCTAGGTAATAAAACAAGTTGACATAGAGACAAAATATAATAATATGTACATTAATTACTTTACCTGCAAATTTATACTGCAGTGCCTCGCCATTAACCCTTTCTTGTAAGATTCTGAATTGTACAACTCTAACTCCCTCCACACAATTAATTTTATGGCTGTAGCTATATCCATTGTTGTTTTGGTAAAATGCACAAATGAATAGGGATTATCTACTGGAGCATGCCTAGAAGCTGTGTACTTATTTGAAATACAATGCTTTTGCCTAAACACTGATAAGAGGGGTGGAGCACAGTGTATTTTAACCTCTTAAGGACAAGGCCATTTTTTAATTTCTTTCCCTTAAGGACCAGGGCTATTTTTACATATTTGTTTTTTTTTTTAGCTGTAATTTCCTCTTACTCATTTACTGTACCCACACATATTATATACCGTTTTTCTCGCCATTAAATGGACTTTCTAGAAATACCATTATTTTCATCATATCTTATAATTCACCATAAAAAATATAAAATATGATGAAAATTTTGTCCTGAGTTTAGAAATACCCAATGTTTACATGTTCTTTGCTTTTTTTGCAAGTTATAGGGCACTTTGCTATTTCCAAACCATTTATTTTTCAAAATTAGCGATAGTTACCTTGGAACACTGAAATCTGTCAGGAATCCCTGAATATCCCTTGACATGTATATATTTTTTTTAGTAGACAACCCAAAGTATTGATCTAGGCCTATTTTGGTATATTTCATGCCACCATTTCACCACCAAATGCGATCCCCTTTGTTTAGAAATAGCAGATATTTATGGCGGTGGCATTACTTTTTGGTAATTAGAAGGCCGCTACGCACCACATTTGTATTGGGCCCAGCAGTGAAGGAGTTAATTAGGTAGCTTAATTTTAGCTTTATTGTAGTGTAGTAGACAACCCAAAGTATTGATCTAGACCCATTTTGCTATATTTCATGCCACCATTTCACCGCCAAATGCGATCAAATATTTTTTTTTTCACTTTTTCACTAACTTTGGGTTTCTCACTGAAATTATTTACAAACAGTTTGTGCAATTATGGCACAAGCTGCCATAATTGCACTGCTTATCTGGGATTCCCTTTGATCAGAAATAGCAGACTTATATGGCTTTGGCATTGCTTTTTGGTAATTAGAAGGCCGCTATATTCCGCTGCACACCACACTTGTATTATGCCCAGCAGTGACAGTGTTAATTAGGGAGCTTGAAGGGTTAATTTTAGCTTTAGTGTAGAGATCAGCCTCCCGCCTGACACATCCCAACCCCTGATCTCTCCCAAACAGCTCTCTTCCCTCCCCCACAATTGTCCCCGCCATCTTAAGTACTGGCAGAAAGTCTGCCAGTACTAAAATAAAAGTTTTTTTTTTTTTAAATAATAAAATCATAATTTGCTGTGCAGGATCCCCCCTAGCCCCCAACCTCCCTGATCTGCCAAAGAGCTCTCTAACCCTCCCCCCACTAACTATTCACCACCATTTTGGGTACTGGCAGCTGTCTGCCAGTACCCACTTTGCAATAAAATGTTGACTTTTTAAAAAAAAAAAAAAAACTCACTTTTTCTGTAGTGTAGCTGCCCCCCTCCATACCCTCCCCCCCGATCACTTTTAAAAAGTATCCCCCCTCCTCTGCCACCCACCACCCTCTCCCAGCACTCTCTCCCACCACTGATTTTTTATGTGCCTAGATCGCATGCACGCACGCGCACGGACCCACCCCTTACCTCCTGCGTGCACCCGACATTGACTACAGCTGGCCGGAAGGAAGTTCCCCAGCGATGGGCTGCCCACCCGCCTTCCTGCAATGGCTTCTACCCACCAACGATCTGCACCATCGCTGGCCGATGCAGAGAGGGCCACAGAGTTGCTCTCTCTGCATCGGTGTGCCTAAAAAGGTATTGTAGTGATGCCTCAATACCTTGAAAGCGGCTGGAAGCAATCAGGATCACTTCCAGCTGCTTGAAACCCCTGACGATGTACAGGGTACGTCGCTGGTCTTTAAAGACCAGTTTGTGTAAGACGTACCCTGTACGATGTGTGTCGTTAAAGGGTTAAAATACTTCCCAACAATTTTTAAACAATTGTTTAATGCAAACTGTTTTGACTTAATTAGCCCTTTTAGGATATGCACAGATCTCAACTTGTTTTATGGCACTTTAAATGGCTATTATGGTGTTTAAATTGCACACTCTCATCCGTTAAAGCATGTAATTTTAACACTAGCGATACTGTAGTGCAACCCGCTTTGTGGGGGTTAAACACATGCGTAAAGTCCCGCTTGGCACCTGCAGAGCACTGGCGGTCCCAAAGTGGAAACTGCCTCTGACCAAAGCAGCAGCGCTAGTCACACTGCAAAGGCAAATTTTAGCTTGAGAGCTATTTATCTAGTGTTGCAATGTTCTGGATGTGACAGAGAAACAAATACATTACAATACAAACAATGCTCAAAAAAGCCCCTTAAGAATTTGTCTGTTTTATCTCCATGATGAGGAATTTTTGATCATCAGGCCTTTGTAGAAAATAAATGAATAAATAATTGCAGCCAACAACAAATCAGAAATAATAATTAGAGAAGTCAATATTTGACTATGCAGTAGCCCAGGAGGAGCTGATTGCCCTCAGTTTTGAAATGATGATGTCATAAATGATTTTTTTATTTTAAATAATGGTGACAGAATGAGACCGACCCTTTTTCTTTTTTCCCCAAAATAATTTATATTCACCAAAATGTCAGAAATATCCTGATCTATTCAAATTTTGTCTAACTTGAAAAAGTAATTGTATTTGGTTGGTGCACAAACCGGGCTAGGGAAGATGACACCTGCATCTGTGTTGTGGTGGTGCAGCTCAGAGGCAGTAGTAGCAGTGGTGGCTCAGCGATCAGTACATCAGAGGGGGCTATGGCCTCCTCCTTATTCTCAGATTTATTTCCCCTTGTCATGAATACAGATAGCTGCACATCAGCAGGTAAAGCACAGGAAAGCTTTATTAAACAGGCAAACAAAAGTACAGACTGGGCAGGAGTCACACACATAAATTGCCACAGTTCTAACATATGGGACACAGCACTTGGGGCGCGATCCGATATACGGCGTAGTTTTCGGCGCAAGCGAGGGAACCCGCTCCGCCCGTAATTTCACCTTGCACATCAGGCTATCCAATATACGGCGCAGACAGATGCTAAAGTGGCGTAAGTAGGACAAACTGGCGTTGTTCCGAAAAGTGCGCAAATACACATTTTAGTCGTCGTAAGTACTTACGCCAGTGTTTTGTTCACGTGTAGGGGGGTAGTTATCAAGCCGTCTACTTTTCTGGCTTCGCCGGCCCAATACGCCCGCCTAAGCTTGCCTCACATCGCCGCCGCGGACCTGAAAAAATACGCCTAAGTTATCAAATAAAGCTGTCAAAAAGCCGCGGGGCGATGAGCAGCGGACTGTGACATTTATCACTCATCCGATCTCGCTGCCCTTCGGCTTTTTCCCAGCTTTATTGCTAGCCTGTCACTAAGCACTCACACTAAACTACACTGTTCTATCCCTATACCGGCGCCCCCGGAGCCTCCCGCAACTCAATAAAGTTACTAACCCCTAAACCGCCGCTCCTAGACCCCGCCGCAACTCTTATAAATGTATTAACCCCTAAACCGCCGCTCCCGGACACCGCTGCCACCTACAGTATACCTAGTAACCCCTATCCTGCCCCCCCTACACCGTCGCCCTCTATTATAAAGTTATTAACCCCTATCCTGCTGATCCTGCACCTCTCCGCAACTAAATAAATAGTTTAACCCCTAAACCGCCGCTCCCTGAACCCGCCGCAACCTATATTAAACCTATTAACCCCTATCCTGCCCCCCCTACACCGTCGTCACCTATAATAAATTTATTAACCCCTAATCTGCCTCCCCTACACCGTCGCCCCCTATAATAAATTTATTAACCCCTATCCTGCCCCCCACTACGCCGCCGCCACTGTAATAAAATTATTAACCCCTAAACCTAAGTCTAACCCTAACCCTAACGCCCCCCTAACTTAAATATTAATTAAATAAATCTAAATAATATTTTTATTATTAACTAAATGAATCCTATTTAAAACTAAATACTTACCTATAAAATAAACCCTAATATAGCTACAATATAAATAATAATTATATTCTAGCTATCTTAGGATTTATTTTTATTTTACAGGTACCTTTCAATTTATTTTAACTAGGTACAATAGCTATTAAATAGTTATTAACTATTTAATAGCTTACCTAGCTAAAATAAACTGAAATTTACCTGTAAAATAAATCCTAACCTAAGTTACAATTACACCTAACACTACACTATACTTTAATAAATTATTCCTATTTAAAACTAAATACTTACCTGTAAAATAAACCCTAATATAGCTACAATATAAATAATAATTATATTGTAGCTATCTTAGGATTTATATTTATTTTACAGGTAACTTTGTATTTATTTTAGCTAGTTAGAATAGTTATTAAATAGTTATTAACTATTTAATAACTACCTAGCTAAAAGAAATACAAAATTACCTGTAAAATAAATCCTAACCTAAGTTACAATTAAACCTAATACTACACTATCATTAAATTAATTAAATAAACTACCTACAAATAACTACAATTAAATACAATTACATAAACTAACTAAAGTACAAAAAATAAAAAAAGCTAAGTTACAAAAAAATAAAAAAATAAGTTACAAACATGTTAAAAATATTACAACAATTTTAAGCTACTTACACCTAATCTAAGCCCCCTAATAAAATAACAAACCACCCCAAAATAAAAAAATGCCCTACCCTATTCTAAATTAAATAAACTTCAAAGCTCTTTTACCTTACCAGCCCTTAAAAGGGCCATTTGTGGGGGCATGCCCCAAAGAAAACAGCTCTTTTGCCTGTAAAAGAAAAATACAACCCCCCCCTAACATTAAAACCCACCACCCACATACCCCTAATCTAACCCAAACCCCCCTTACAAAAACCTAACACTAATCCCCTGAAGATCATCCTACCTTGTCTTCACTCAGCCGAGCAGCGATGGAACCGAAGTGGACATCCGGAGCGGAAGAAGTTAATCCTCCAAGCGGCGCTGAAGAAATCTTCCATCCGATGAAGTCATCATCCAGGCGGTGCTGAAGAAAAGTCTTCGATCCGGCCGATGTCATCTTCAAAGAGGCGCTGAAGAGGTCTTCTATCCGGGCGAAGTCATCTTCCAAGCCGGGTCCTGAATCTTCCTTCCGCCGACGCGGAACCTCCTTCTTCACCGACGGACTACGACGAATGAAGGCTCCTTTAAGGGACGTCATCCAAGATGGCGTCCCCTCAATTCCGATTGGCTGATAGGATTCTATCAGCCAATCGGAATTAAGGTAGGAAAATTCTGATTTACAGGTAAATTTCTCTTTATTTTAGCTAGGTAAGCTATTAAATAGTTAATAACTATTTAATAGCTATTGTACCTAGTTAAAATAAATTGAAAGGTGCCTGTAAAATAAAAATAAATCCTAAGATAGCTACAATATAATTATTATTTATATTGTAGCTATATTAGGGTATATTTTAAAGGTAAGTATTTAGTTTTAAATAGGATTCATTTAGTTAATTAGAGTTAATTTATTTAGATTTATTTAATTAATATTTAAGTTAGGGGGGCGTTAGGGTTAGGGTTAGACTTAGGTTTAGGGGTTAATAATTTTATTAAAGTGGCGGCGGTGTAGTGGGGGGCAGGATAGGGGTTAATAAATTTATTATAGGTGGCGACGGTGTAGGGGGGGCAGATTAGGGGTTATTAAATTTATTATAGGTGGCGACGGTGTAGGGGGGGCAGGATAGGGGTTAATACATTTAATATAGGTTGCGGCGGGTTCAGGGAGCGGCGGTTTAGGGGTTAATACATTTATTATAGTTGCGGTGGGCTCCGGGAGCGGCGGTTTAGGGGTTAATATGTATAGAGTAGCTTGCGGTGGGCTCCGGGAGTGGCGGTTTAGGGGTTAATATGTATAGAGTAGCTTGCGGTGGGCTCCGGGAGCGGCGGTTTAGGGGGTAATAACTTTATTTAGTTGCGGCGGTGTAGGGGGGACAGATTAGTGGTGTTTAGACTCGGGGTACATGTTAGGGTGTTAGGTGTAGACAGCTCCCATAGGAATGAATGGGATGTCTGTCAGCAGCGAACTTGTACTTTCGCTATGGTCAGACTCCCATTGATTCCTATGGGATCCGCCGCCTCCAGGGGTGGCGGTTTGAAAACCAGGTACGCTGGGCCGAAAAAGTGCCGAGCGTACCTGCTAGTTTTTTGATAACTAGCAAAAGTAGTGAGAATGTGCCGCACTTGTGTGCGGAACATCTGGAGTGACGTAAGAATCGATCTGTGTCGGACTGAGTCCGGCGGATCGATGCTTACGTCACAAAATTCTACTTTTGCCGGTCTCGAGCCTTTGATAACTAAGGCGTATCAGCCTCGCCACAAATACGCTGCGGAATTCCAGCGTATTTGAGGTTGACGGCTTGATAACTAGGCCCCAAAGTCTCAATAAAGTGTAGTTTTATGCAAATTTGGCTAAGACTCGTAAAAATTACCCGTGACTCCATCTAAAACTGCGCAACGTAATTACGCTATTCAAAAGTCATATATAAACCCATGCGCAGCCACCATTTTCTTTAGTGTGTTTGGATGGTTCGTTGAGCTACAGCACACTACAGTGAGTTGAGGATTAGTAAGAGTAGTGAGAGAGGCGCAGCATAATAGTTAGTTAAGTCGGATTGTTGTTTAGGTAAGCGTGTACATTTACTTACACTTATTTTTACATATTGCACACATATTGCATACATACATATACAAAATACACAACACTTTTTTTTCTAACACCTCACACATTTTATTTCAATTTTACAGTGTGATAGGCTGAGTGTTTGGTTGTGATTGTGTGTGATTGAACTGGGAGTGAGTGTGAGTGTGTAGGGCGGAGGGGAGGAGGAGAGCGGAGTTGCAGGGAGAGGAGTATTGTAGCGGACAGGAGGAGTAGCGGGGTCCCCGTCAGGGAGTTAGTGGAGTAGGGAGAGGGAGAGTTAGAAGGGATGATGGGAGGGGAGATGCCCAGAGACCAGGCACACTTAGAAGAGGGACAGAGGGTGCACATGGGGACAGAAGGGGGGAGGAGGGAGAGGATAGGGAGGAACCCACACCAGGGACATCCCAGGGAGGAAGCCAGGTGGCCACCGAGGAGGAGCGCATGAGATGCCCAAACTTCTCATTTGATGAGAATGTTGCGCTAGTCCAGGCCATCATGCACAACCACAGTGCCCTCTTTGGCCAGGAGAAGGGCAAAGGCGTTGCCCGAAGGCGTAAGGCAGCATGGTTGGTGGTAAAGGATGCTGTAAACAGAGGAGGACTGTCGAGGGACTTAAAAAAAGGTGGAACGATTGCAAGAGGCTGGTGAAAGAGAAGATGGGCCAGGAAGCCATGCACCAGAGGGGAACAGGCAGTGGTCCACCCTTGGAAGCAGAATACAACGTCTGGCAGGAGATGATACGCAGGTCCCTGAGTATCACAGCAGTCCATGGACTTCTAGGGGCTCGTGACTCAGGGGCTGCAACCACAGCACCTCATGCTGGTGAGTAACATCCCACACACCAGTATTATATGTATTTGATATATAACATCCTTTAATGTCACACATTCATGTACACAATGAGAAGCATGGTATTTGGCCTACTAACAAAAACATCTACAATTATATTTGACATTAATGCTACATAACACAATGCAATTCATGATATGAGGTGGAATAGTGCAATACTAACATGTCTCAGAGTAACACAGGCCACAAGCCACATGTAGAGTTTTCAGTAAATAGACACTATAGCCATCACAATACTTTTAGCTCAGAAAGCAGGTTCTGTGCCTACATCAGGCTAAAGTAAATTGTGTGACCATAGTGTCACTTAAAGAACACATTTTCTCCATCACTGACATGTACACATAACTATTGTATGAAACACATACCTGTATACTGTGCAGATTAAAATCCCTCATATCACAAATCACATTGTGCACATACATGTTATACAGTTTGACATGAGAATGAGTATTGTCCCTAGCATGTATCAATGTACATTGTATGCCCACATGGACATATATATGACTGTACTAATCCCTATCATCATTTGACTCCTCCACAGAACCTCCTGTTACCAGGCTGCAAACAGGCATGCCACCACCTCCACCACCACCACCACCAGTCACAGGCATGCAGCCACCACCACCAGTCACAGCCATGCAGCCACCTCCACCACTAGTCTTCAGGCAGCAACATGGACAGTATGCTCCCAGGCATCAGCAGGGTTGGATTGCCTCCGTTGAGGACCCAGAAGTGATGCCACCACCATTGGCATACGACCCCTGGCAAGATACCTGGCCTGAGGAATATCCTTTTGGCTTTG
Source organism: Bombina bombina (assembly GCF_027579735.1). NCBI lineage: Eukaryota > Metazoa > Chordata > Amphibia > Anura > Bombinatoridae > Bombina > Bombina bombina. Next base: position 562,145,372 of record NC_069504.1, read on the forward strand.
AGGGGGAGCAAAGTCAGCCATGAAGGGTCCATGTCTTTACCCCCACCCCCCCAACAATATCAGGCCAGTCATGGCTTTTCCACACAGGGGATGTCGCAAGATATGCAAAGTGGACAGGCTGGGTGGTCACACACTAGTCGTCAATGGGACTACCAATCCAGCCTGAGAGCTCCACCATCCGCTTCCCTTGGGAGAGCTCCACCATCCACTTCCCTTGGGAGAGCTCCACCATCCTCAGATGAGCATATAGCTGAGGTTGTCCCTGAAGCACCAGCAGCTGAATTTGTCCCTGAAGCACCAGCAGCTGAAGTTATCCATGAAGCAGATGCAGCTGAAGTTGTCCATGAAGCAGATGCAGCTGAAGTTGTCCATAATGCACCAGCAGCTGAAGTTGTCCCTGAAGCACCAGCAGCTGAAGTTGTCCATGATGCACCAGCAGATAGAGCAGAACCTGCACCTAGAATCACTGCTCAAGAGCCTGTAGATCCACTGTATTCTCCCCTGGGCGAGGAATACATTTCACTCCAGAGGAGGCTCGTAACAAGCTGCGAGAGCATTCAAAGAGGCCAACAGAGGTTTCATAGGAGCCAAGAGAGGTTACTCAAGCGTACCATCGAGCTGCAGAGGGACATTGCAGCCTCATTAAATGGAATTGTACAAAATCAGTCCAGTCTGATATGCAGATGCAGATGGACAATAGATGGCGGGAACAAAATCAACTCTTGGGTGTGTTGGTTGAGCACTTCACACACCAGCAGGACACTGCCTCCAGCCTTTCATCTGTGGCCAGCACTCCAGCAGAATCATCTGAAGCTTCCCAAACCAGGAGAACCAGGAAATCCACTCCAGTCACCTCTGCCCCCTCATCCAAGAAGCCGAAAAAAAATAAATATTCTTATAGTTCACCATAAATCTTGTCCTCTGTTATTTACCATATAATTGTCATCCACATCCATGTGAGGGGTATTTTAGTACACTAATATTGTTTAAACATATAATAAGGCCTGTGTGGAAATGGCCCAAAAAAGGTAATATTATCCTGTTTCTGACATATTCTTGTACTATAACTCACATCCACAATAGTTGTTTCTGAAGGGTACATATAGTAATATTCACTTCTAAGATGTAAATCAATGTATCTCACATACAATATAAATGGACACATTGGTATATATACTAGTGATGTTACTAATAGGGTGGGCATTATCAGGTGTTTTAAGTCTGCAGGTGAGAGGTTGTCGTGTGTGTGATTGGTTTGACACAATTGCAAAGAGGCAGCCTTCAAGAAGGTGTTAGAAATGATCATATGATCCATCCTAGGTTTTGCTTTCAACTAAGAATACCAAGCGAACAAAGCAAGTGTTCTAATTAAATCTGAAAGTAGTTTGAAATAACATGCCCTATTTAAAAGAAGAAGATTTTCTTTGGACTTGACTGTCCCTTTATATATTTTGGCATCAGTGCCAAGCTGTGTTAGCATTAGAATAAATTACACTCCAGTGGGTTCTAAAGAGATGAAGGTAATCCAATTTAAAGTAAATAAGCAAGTATATGTCCACAATGGGATAAAGTACCTACAAGCTCAATCCATTTGATTATGTTGTGGCTTGAAACTATTTCAAATACACAAATAAACCTTAACCCTTTAAGGACACAGCTTTCAGTTTGCTCAATTGTTTTATGACGGAAAAATTCCGTCATATGTCTTTAAGAGGTTAAAAAAGCAATATCATAGTATACTGTCCCTTTAACCTTGAGATGCTGCTTAAATGTATGTGTTTGTTAAGGCCTCCAGGGAGTTACGTTGTTTTTTTAGTCAGTGCAAGGGCTCTTTGTAGCGAGATGAGAATGGAGAAGATTTTCTGAAATCTGCGCGCGTAAGTCCTTACGCTGTATATTGGATACCAAACTGCGCGTCTTTTGTATGTCAGTCTACGGGTAAAAAAAATACGGGCGAAGGCAGAAATATACACGCGTAAGTTGTATGCTACGCCGTATATGTAATACCAAACCCACGCAAAATTTGGCGTCACCGGCTTCAGCGGGTGACGCTGCATATCGTATCGGGCCCTTGGAGTCTGCAACCAACAGCATACTAAAAAATTCTTAATATTAGATTCAGCCTCAGAGGTGTAGTCATATGCAGGTTATTAAAGGAACATTGTACACTAAATTTTGCATAAATGCTTTGTAAATGACCCATTTACATAGCCCATCTGGTAATATTTTTATAAAAATGTATAGTTTTGCTTTTTTTTTTAAGAACATTGTGCTGATTTTCAGAATCCTAACCAAGCCCACAGTGTCAGATGTATACACATGTTTACAGACTCCTGTTTATGTTATTGTCTTTCACAAGCAGGGAAGGGGGGGGGGAGTGTCTGCTCTTTTTGTTTACCCAGCCCCTTTCAGTGGGTGTCCCAGACTACCTCATCAACAATGCTAGATTTAGAGTTTGGCGTTAGCCGTCAAAACCAGTTTTAGAGGCTCCTAACGCTGGTTTTGGGCTACCGCTGGTATTTAGAGTCGTGTAGGTAAGGGTCTAACGCTCACTTTCCAGCCGCGACTTTTCCATACCGCAGATCCCCCTACGCCATTTGCGTATCCTATCTTTTCAATGGGATCTTTCTAACGCCGGTATTTAGAGTCTTGGCTGAAGTGAGCGTTAGAAATCTAACGACAAAACTCCAGCCGCAGAGAAAAGCCAGGAGTTAAGAGCTTTCTGGGCTAACGCCGGTTCATAAAGCTCCTTACTACTGTGCTCTAAAGTACACTAACACCCATAAACTACCTATGTACCCCTAAACCGAGGTCCCCCCACATCGCCGCCACTTTATTACATTTTTTTAACCCCTAATCTGCCGACCGCACACCGCCGCCACCTACGTTATCCCTATGTACCCCTAATCTGCTGCCCCTAACACCGCCGACCCCTATATTATATTTATTAACCCCTAATCTGCCGCCCCCAACGTCGCTGCTACCTTACGTACAATTATTAACCCCTAATCTGCCGACCGGACCTCACCGCTACTATAATAAAGTTATTAACCCCTAATCCGCCTCACTAACCCTATAATAAATAGTATTAACCCCTAATCTGCCCTCCCTAACATCACCGACACCTAACTTCAAGTATTAACCCCTAATCTGCCGACCGGACCTCACCGCTACTCTATTAAATTTATTAACCCCTAAAGCTAAGTCTAACCCTAACACTAACACCCCCCTAAGTTAAATATAATTTTTATCTTACGAAATAAATTAACTCTTATTAAATAAATGAATCCTAATTAAAGCTAAATACTTACCTGTAAAATAAACCCTAATATAGCTACAATATAAATTATAATTATATTGTAGCTATTTTAGGATTAATATTTATTTTACAGGCAACTTTGTATTTATTTTAACCAGGTACAATAGCTATTAAATAGTTATTAACTATTTAATAGCTACCTAGTTAAAATAATTAAAAAATTACCTGTAAAATAAATCCTAACCTAAGTTACAATTAAACCTAACACTACACTATCAATAAATTAATTACATAAAATACCTACAAATAAATACAATTAAATAAACTAACTAAAGTACAAAAAACATTAGAAAAAGATTACAACAATTTTAAGCTAATTACACCTACTCTAAGCCCCCTAATAAAATAACAAAGCCCCCCAAAATAAAAAAATGCCCTACCCTATTCTAAAATTAAAATTGAAAAGCTCTTTTACCTTACCAGCCCTTAAAAGGGCCTTTTGCGGGGCATGCCCCAAAGAAAACAGCTCTTTTGCCTGTAAAAAATAACATGCAATACCCCCCCCAACATTACAACCCAGTACCCACCACCCACATACCCCTAATCTAACCCAAACCCCCCTTAAATAAACCTAACACTAAGCCCCTGAAGATCATCCTACCTTATCTTCACCACGCCGGGTATCACCGATCGGTCCAGGCTCCGAAGTCTTCATCCAAGCCCAAGCGGGGCTGAAGAGGTCCATGATCCGGCTGAAGTCTTGGCCTAAGCGGCGGCTGAAGAGGTCCATGATCCGGCTGAAGTCTTGGCCCAAGCGGGGGCTGAAGAGGTCCATGATCCGGCTGAAGTCTTGATCCAAGCAGGAGCTGAAGAGGTCCATGATCCGGCTGAAGTCTTCTATCAGGCGGCATCTTCAATCTTCTTTCTTCTGGATCCATCTTCATCCCGCCGACGCGGAACATCCTTCTTCACCGACGACTTCCCGACGAATGACGGTTCCTTTAAGGGACGTCATCCAAGATGGCACCCCTCGAATTCCGATTGGCTGATAGGATTCTATCAGCCAATCAGAATTAAGGTAGGAAAATTCTGATTGGCTGATTGAATCAGCCAATCAGATTCAAGTTCAATCCGATTGGCTGATCCAATCAGCCAATCAGATTGAGCTTGCATTCTATTGGCTGATCGGAACAGCCAATAGAATGCGAGCTCAATCTGATTGGCTGATTGGATCAGCCAATCGGAATGAACTTGAATCTGATTGGCTGATTCAATCAGCCAATCAGAATTTTCCTACCTTAATTCCGATTGGCTGATAGAATCCTATCAGCCAATCGGAATTTGAGGGACGCCATCTTGGATGACGTCCCTTAAAGGAACCGTCATTCGTCGGGAAGTCGTCGGTGAAGAAGGATGTTCCACGTCGGCGGGATGAAGATGGATCCGGAAGAAAGAAGATTGAAGATGCCGCTTGATAGAAGACTTCAGCCGGATCATGGACCTCTTCAGCTCCCGCTTGGATCAAGACTTCAGCCGGATCATGGACCTCTTCAGCCCCCACTTGGGCCAAGACTTCAGCCGGATCATGGACCTCTTCAGCCCCTGCTTGGGCTTGGATGAAGACTTCGGAGCCTGGACCGATCGGTGATACCCGGCGTGGTGAAGATAAGGTAGGATGATCTTCAGGGGCTTAGTGTTAGGTTTATTTAAGGGGGTTTGGGTTAGATTAGGGGTATGTGGGTGGTGGGTTGTAATGTTGGGGGGGGTATTGTATGTTATTTTTTACAGGCAAAAGAGCTGTTTTCTTTGGGGCATGCCCCGCAAAAGGCCCTTTTAAGGGCTGGTAAGGTAAAAGAGCGTTTCTATTTTAATTTTAAGATAGGATAGGGAATTTTTTTATTTTGGGGGGCTTTGTTATTTTATTAGGGGGCTTAGAGTAGGTGTAATTAGCTTAAAATTGTTGTAATTTTTTTCTAATGTTTGTAAATTATTTTTTTATTTTTTGTAACTTAGTTCTTTTTTATTTTTGTACTTTAGTTAGTTTATTTAATTGTATTTATTTGTAGGTATTTTATGTAATTAATTTATTGATAGTGTAGTGTTAGGTTTAATTGTAGATAATTGTAGGTATTTTATGTAATTAATTTATTGATAGTGTAGTGTTAGGTTTAATTGTAACTTAGGTTAGGATTTATTTTACAGGTAATTTTTTAATTATTTTAACTAGGTAGCTATTAAATAGTTATTAACTATTTAATAGCTATGGTACCTGGTTAAAATAATTACAAAGTTGCCTGTAAAATAAATATAAATGCTAAAATAGCTACAATATAATTATTTGTTATATTGTAGCTATATTAGGGTTTATTTTACAGGTAAGTATTTAGCTTTAAATAAGAATAATTTATTTAATAAGAGTTAATTTATTTAGTTAGATTTAAATTATATTTAACGTAGGGGGGGGTTAGGGTTAGATTTAGCTTTAGGGGTTAATAAATTTATTAGAGTAGCGGTGAGGTCCGGTCGGCAGATTAGGGGTTAATACTTGAAGTTAGGTGTCAGCGATGTTAGGGAGGGCAGATTAGGGGTTAATACTATTTATTATAGGGTTATTGAGGCGGGAGTGAGGCGGATTAGGGGTTAATACATTTATTATAGTAGCGGTGAGGTCCGGTCGGCAGATTAGGGATTAATTATTGTAGGTAGCTGGCGGCGACGTTGTGGGGGCAGATTAGGGGTTAATAAATATAATATAGGGGTGGGCGGTGTTATGGGCAGCAGATTAGGGGTACATAGGTATAATGTAGGTTGCGGTGGTGTATGGAGCGGCAGATTAGGGGTTAAAAAAAATATGCAGGTGTCAGCGATAGCGGGGGCGGCAGATTAGGGGTTAATAAGTGTAAGATTAGGGGTGTTTAGACTCGGGGTACATGTTAGGGTGTTAGGTGCAGACTTAGAAACTGTTTCCCCATAGGAAACAATGGGGCTGCGTTAGGAGCTTAACGCTGCTTTTTTGCAGGTGTTAGGTTTTTTTTCATCCCAAACTGCCCCATTGTTTCCTGTGGGGGAATCGTGCACGAGCACGTTTTTGAAGCTGGCCGTGTCCGTAAGCACCGCTGGTATTGAGAGTTGCAGTGGCGGTAAATTATGCTCTACGCTCCTTTTTTGGAGGCTAAAGCAGCCATTCTGTGAACTCTAAATACCAGCGGTATTTAAAAGGTGCGGGGAAAAAAAAGCCAGCGTTAGCTACGCGGGTCGTTACCGACAAAACTCTAAATCTAGCCGTAAGTTTTTAAAAAGTTTTATACAGTTTTTTTTATCAGTATCTGTGCATATTGTTCTTTATAGTAGTGTCTATTATATGTAGTTATATGAAAATTAGTGTATACTGTCCCTTTAACCCCTTAACGACAGAGGACGTGCCAGGTACGTCCTACAAAAAGCGGTCATTAAGGACCAAGGACATGCCTGGCACGTCCTTGAGTAATCTGAGTGATCGAGATCGCTTCAGCCGCTCAAACAGTGTTGCAGTGATGCCTCGATGTTGAGGCATCCTGCAATACTGTTCCTGACTGCTGGGCCCCGTTTTGATCGCTCCCACAGAGCGATCACTTCTGGTTTTGCTCCACGTGGAGCCCAGCAGTCAAGCAGAGCATCGGAAGCCATCGGGCAGGCTTCTGATGCTCTGACTGTGTGCCTCGGTGGGTCGAGGCACTCAGTAAATGACATAATAATAAAAAAAATATATATATTTATTAATAAAAGTCCATATAGCCCCCCTCCCCCATGTGGCTTCAAAGATAGTGCTGCCCAGTGCATCATAGGGGCAGGAGAGAGAAAAAGAGAGAAGAGAAAAAAAAGAGAGGAGAGAAAAAGAGAGAGAGGAGAGAGTCAAAATACCCCATGTTTAATACCTTAGGTTGTCTTCTTTTAAAAAATATATACATGTGAAGGGTTATTCAGGGATTCCTGACAGATATCAGTGTTACAATGTAACTTTCGCTAATTTTGGAGAAAAAAAATGGTTTGGAAATAGCAAAGTGCTACTTGTACTTATTGCCCTATAACTGGCAAAGCAAAGAACATGTAAACATTGGGTATTTCTAAACTCAGGACAAAGTTTAGAAACTATTTAGCATGGATGTTTTTTGGTGGTTGTAGATTTGTAACAGATTTTGGGGGTCAAATTTAGAAAATGTGTTTTTTTCCATTTTTTCATCATATTTTATCATTTTTTTATAGTAAATTATATGATATGATAAAAATAATGGTATCTTTAGAAATTCCATTTAATGGCAAGAAAAACGGTATATAATATGTGTGGGTACAGTAAATGAGTAAGAGAAAAATTACAGCTAAACACAAACACAGCAGAAATGTAAAAATAGCGCTGGTCCTTAACGGTAAGAAAACTGAAAAATTGTCTGGTCACTAAGGGGTTAAAGGGACAGTCAACGCAAAAAATGTTATTGTTTAAAAAGATAGATAATCCCTTTATTACCCATTCCTTAGTTTTGAAAAGAAAATATAGTTATATTAATATACTTTTTATCTCTGTGATTACCGTGTATCTAAGCATCTTCTGACAGCCCCCTGATCACATGGCTTTATCTATTGACTTGCATTTAAGCCAATAAGTGCTGTGTTAGAATCCACGGTTGTTAGCACAATATTATCTATATGGCTCACATGAACTAGTACTTCCCTGTTGTGAAAAACTAATAAAAAAGCATGTGATCAAAGGGCTGTCTTTAGTGACTTAGAAACAGGAAGGACTTGCTACACAGATGCTGAGCAGCCTTCTCTTCACAGGTTAGTCTAATATACCCAGGTGCCATTTTAATCAGCTAAATTCAAGAGACATTTGCAGGCCTTTACTTTTAGCTGAATTGGTTAAATCACAGTTATTTGCAAGTCACTTCTGAGTACTCTTCCATTTTCACTATCTGTTTTTGCCTCTGTCTGGGGGGTGCACCGCCGATCCTCTGGCATCCATCCCAAGTAGATCTTGGGGAATGAGGTTTACAAGGGGGGCTTTGCCCTTGAACCGCCTGGGAGGAGGCAAAATAGATAGTGAAGATAGGCGATTACAGTCCAATCTGATTGACCCATGTCTCTGTGAGGGACAGGATGCACAACCAATCAGATGTATTGATTCACCTAAAGTGACGTAATCTTGTGTGTATATATCAGTATTCATGCGTATTTATGTGTTTATGTATCAGTGGCATATTTAGGTTTTGTGCTGCCCTAGGCACTAAAAATTCTGCTGCCCCCCCAGGTTTTAGGACTTTTTTAGACATACTATTTTTTGGGTCAGGGTGCAACATTACTTTTTTTTTTTTGCATTTTCAAAAATAATATTAGGAAGGGAGGGGGAGAAGAAGAGAGAGATATGGCAGATTAGAGACTGGAAGAGCAATGTAACTTTCGCTAATTTTGGAGAAAAAAAAATGGTTTGGAAATAGCAAAGTGCTACTTGTACTTATTGCCCTATAACTGGCAAAGCAAAGAACATGTAAACATTGGGTATTTCTAAACTCAGGACAAAGTTTAGAAACTATTTAGCATGGATGTTTTTTGGTGGTTGTAGATTTGTAACAGATTTTGGGGGTCAAATTTAGAAAATGTGTTTTTTTCCATTTTTTCATCATATTTTATCATTTTTTTATAGTAAATTATATGATATGATAAAAATAATGGTATCTTTAGAAATTCCATTTAATGGCAAGAAAAACGGTATATAATATGTGTGGGTACAGTAAATGAGTAAGAGAAAAATTACAGCTAAACACAAACACAGCAGAAATGTAAAAATAGCGCTGGTCCTTAACGGTAAGAAAACTGAAAAATTGTCTGGTCACTAAGGGGTTAAAGGGACAGTCAACGCAAAAAATGTTATTGTTTAAAAAGATAGATAATCCCTTTATTACCCATTCCTTAGTTTTGAAAAGAAAATATAGTTATATTAATATACTTTTTATCTCTGTGATTACCGTGTATCTAAGCATCTTCTGACAGCCCCCTGATCACATGGCTTTATCTATTGACTTGCATTTAAGCCAATAAGTGCTGTGTTAGAATCCACGGTTGTTAGCACAATATTATCTATATGGCTCACATGAACTAGTACTTCCCTGTTGTGAAAAACTAATAAAAAAGCATGTGATCAAAGGGCTGTCTTTAGTGACTTAGAAACAGGAAGGACTTGCTACACAGATGCTGAGCAGCCTTCTCTTCACAGGTTAGTCTAATATACCCAGGTGCCATTTTAATCAGCTAAATTCAAGAGACATTTGCAGGCCTTTACTTTTAGCTGAATTGGTTAAATCACAGTTATTTGCAAGTCACTTCTGAGTACTCTTCCATTTTCACTATCTGTTTTTGCCTCTGTCTGGGGGGTGCACCGCCGATCCTCTGGCATCCATCCCAAGTAGATCTTGGGGAATGAGGTTTACAAGGGGGGCTTTGCCCTTGAACCGCCTGGGAGGAGGCAAAATAGATAGTGAAGATAGGCGATTACAGTCCAATCTGATTGACCCATGTCTCTGTGAGGGACAGGATGCACAACCAATCAGATGTATTGATTCACCTAAAGTGACGTAATCTTGTGTGTATATATCAGTATTCATGCGTATTTATGAGTTTATGTATCAGTGGCATATTTAGGTTTTGTGCTGCCCTAGGCACTAAAAATTCTGCTGCCCCCCCCCCCAGGTTTTAGGACTTTTTTAGACATACTATTTTTTGGGTCAGGGTGCAACATTACTTTTTTTTTTTTTGCATTTTCAAAAATAATATTAGGAAGGGAGGGGGAGAAGAAGAGAGAGATATGGCAGATTAGAGACTGGAAGAGCAAAACAGCAGCCATATTTCTATCTAGCACCTGCACTTAATGAATTAATTAAAAAAAAAAAATAGAAAACAGTTTGTGTGATTTGTATAGAAAAGCTTGACTGCTTTTCTATACAAAACATTCATACTGTTCCCGGTCTGAGAAACCTTCTGCACTTTTTACAGCCCTGTGTTTAAAAATGACAGGCCGGGCTCTGAGGATGGAAGAACTGGATACTGGGGGCATGAGGCTGCTTCCTCTTGGCTGTGCTCACAGTGTGCTGTGTCCGTCCCTATTCCCCTGGGGCAGCCTTCATACCCTTGCAATACACACTGCATACGGCGGCAACATTATTTTCCCAGCTGGAGATTTCATTCTCTATTACTGTGATCCGGCTCTACAGTGTGGGAGTAGCAGCGCGCTACAAAATTCTCAGTAATAGAGAATGAAATCTCCAGCTAGAAAAATAATGTGGCTGCATGCAGTGTGTAATGTGTTGTTACACTCACTCACATTTTAAGTTACCTCCGTCCTCCTCTGATCAGTCTGATGATCTGATCGGCTTCAGCCAAGCTGCTTTTCAGAGGCAAAGCGCCAAAGCGGATTATACTCCTCCTAACTCCTTCTGTCCCCTTCTCCTTTCTTTACAGAAGCCCAGGTGGCAGGCGCGCAGATTCAGCCACCACCACATGGGAACACTATAAATTAGGCTGTGTAACAGGCAGGCAGCGGCTCTCTCTATCACGCCCCGCTCCAGTCCTCAGCTCACACTGATCACAAATGCCGGTCACGTGACCGCTTGTAAGCTACCCGGGCAATTTTTATTTTTTTTATTTTAAAGCATGGCCAGATACTGCAGGCAGCAGAGGACAAGTGCCACCCCCAAAATCTGTCGCACTAGGCACCGGCCTTGTTGGCCTAGTCATTAACACGCCCCTGTTGTGTATACATGTGTGTATATATCAGTATTCATGTGTATTTATGTGTTTATGTGTGTATATATGTGTGTATATATCAGTATTCTGTGTATTTATGTGTTTATGTGTGTATATATGCTGGAAAAATGGCGCTGGAAGACTTGCTCGACACAGGGTTGCCACAAACCTAACCTAACCTTTGTAAAAAAAAATAATAACTGCGAAGCGCATTAAAGCAAAGTGCAATAAAACAAGGTATGCCTGTATATATATATATATATATATATATATATATATATATATATATATATATATATATAATGTATATTATAATGGGTAATTTGTGTATAGAGAGAGATAAGATATGGAGCCCTTATCTTCATGCTGGCTTAGCCTATTTAAATGGACAAGTTCTTGAGAACAATGGGTTGAGGTTTTAAAGGGCAAAAAATGGCTTTTTAAAAAACATCAAACCAAAAGGAACAATTTCCCATAGATTTATTACTCTGCAGCTAATATAACAAGTTTGGAAATTGGAAACAGTGGTGTCACTAGGGTTGGTGTCACCCGGTGCAGTAAGTCATGGTGTCACCCCCCCCCAGAAAGCAGACACACACAAAAACACAGGCAAACACACATACAAACACTCAGACACACTTAAAAACATACTCAGATGCACACACAAACACTCGGAAACACACTCAGACACACACACAAAAACACACACACAAAAACTCAGACACACACATACAAAATATGTAAACTGCACTGCATTAATTATGAAGCTCATGCCTAGAGCTGCTCCCTGGCTCAGCAGAACATCAAATGAAAGATAAACAGAGCACTCTAAAAGAAATCACTGAAGAAAAGGTTTACGCGCGCAAACTATGAAAATTCTGCTCTCTGACTCTGTTCCAAGTCTGTCAGTGCACAGCCCTGGGCCGCATGTCACTGAGCAGTGAGCACAGATAGGCAGGCAGGTTTAGGCTAGCAGCGCAACTTTGCAAGCCCCACGGCACACCCACAACATTCATAGTGAAATTGGGCAGGGGAGGAGCAAAGTACAAACAAGCAAAAGCAGCCGGGATTCGGGAAAACTATTTGTTGAAATTGCAGCACTGGCTCAAGGGGCAAAAAAATTGTGTGTCTACAACTTCCCCAGTCCCACTAATGTTCACAAATGACAGCCTCTAATAAAATAATCTATGCATCTCAACATTGTATTTCTTTGAATTTCAATAAAATATAAAAAAAAAAAAAACATTTTTTTTTTGGTGTCACCCCCTGGAGGGTGTCACCCAGGTGCGGCCCGCACCCCCTGCACCCCCCTAGTGACGCCACTGATTGGAAACACATGTAGGGGAAATCAATTTAATGTACAGTTTCCCTTTCACTTTTTAAAAAAAGATTATCATTGGTGAAGATTCAGAACACGTGAACATGTAAATACAAAATATGATAAATAACCAACACATTTTACAGAGAGTGAAATTTGTCAGGTAGAAAAACATTTTGCATGAAGAAACACGGCAGCTAAAATGGATCATGCCAAAATGTTATAGATAAAGTGTGCCAGTTTTATAGTGCCAAATGAAAGAATACCAAGTAAAGTGTGCCGGTTTTATAGTGCCAAACGGAAGCATACCAAGTAAAGTGTGCCGGTATTAGAGTGCCAAACGGAAGCATACCAACTAAAGTGTGCCGGTTTTATAGTGCCAAACGGAAGCATACCAACTAAAGTGTGCCGGTTATAGAGTGTCAAATGAAAGCATACCAAGTAAAGTGTTCCGGTTTTATAGTGCCAAACGGAAGCATACCAAGTAAAGTGTGCCGGTTTTAGAGTGTCAAATGAAAGCGTACCAAGTAAAGTGTTTTGGTTTAATAGTTCCAAATGGAAGCATAACAAGTAAAGTGTTCCGGTTTTAGAGTGCCAAACGGAAGCATACCAAGTAAAGTGTGACGGTTTTATAGTGCCAAACGGAAGCATACCAACTAAAATGTGCCAGTTTTAGAAGGTCAAATGAAAGCATACCAAGTAAAGTGTTCCGGTTTTATAGTGCCAAATGGAAGCATACCAAGTAAAGTGTGCCGGTTTTAGAGTGTCAAATGAAAGCGTACCAAGTAAAGTGTTTCGGTTTTATAGTTCCAAACGGAAGCATAACAAGAAAAGTGTTCCGGTTTTATAGTGCCAAACGGAAGTATACCAAGTAATGTGTGCCGGTTTTAGAGTGTCAAATGAAAGCATACCAAGTAAAGTGTTCCGGTTTTATAGTGCCAAACGGAAGCATACCAAGTAAAGTGTGCTGGTTTTATAGTGTCAAATGAAAGCATACCAAGTAAAGTGTTCCAGTTTTATAGTGCCAAACGGAAGCATACCAAGTAAAGTGTGCCAGTTTTATAGTGCCAGATGAAAGTATACCAAGTAAAGTTTGACAGTTTTATAGTGCCAAACGGAAGCATACCAAGTAAAATTTGCTGGTTTTATAGTGTCAAATGAAAGCATACCAAGTAAAGTGTTCCAGTTTTATAGTGACAAACGGAAGCATACCAAGTAAAGTGTGCCAGTTTTATAGTGCCAAATGGAAGCATACCAAGTAAAGTGTGCCGGTTTTATAGTGCCAAATGAAAGCATACCAAGTAAAGGATGACAGTTTGCCAGTTTTATAGTGCCAAACGGAAGCATACCAAGTAAAGAGTGCCAGTTTTATAGTGCCAAACGGAAGCATACCAAGTAAAGTGTGCCAGTTTTATAGTACTAAATGAAAGTATACCATGTAAAGTGTGCCTGTTTTATAGTGCCAGACGGAAGCATACCAAGTAAAGTGTGCCAGTTTTATAGTGCCAGATGAAAGCATACCAAATAAAGTGTTCCGGTTTTATAGCACCAAACGGAAGCATAACAAGTAAAGTGTGCCTGTTTTATAGTGCCAAACAGAAGCCTACCAAGTAAAGGGTGCCAGTTTTATAGTGTAAAATGAAAGCATACCAAGTAAAGTGTGCCGGTTTTATAGTGCCAAATGAAAGCATGCCAAGTAAAGGATGACAGTTTACCAGTTTTATAGTGCCAAATGAAAGCATATCAAGTAAAGTGTGCCAGTTTTAAAGTGCCAAATAGAAGCATATCAAGTAAAGTGTGCCAGTTGTATAGTGCCACATGAAAGCATACCAAGTAAAGTGTGCCAGTTTTATAGTGCCAGATGAAACCATGCCAAGTAAAGTGTGCCAGTTTTATAGTACCAAATTAAAGTATACCATGTAAAGTTTGCCTGTTTTATAGTGTCAGACGGAAGCATACCAAGTAAAGTGTGCCAGTTTTATAGTACCAGATGAAAGCATACCAAGTAAAGTGTTCTGGTTTTATAGTGCCAAACGGAAGCATAACAAGTAAAGTGTGCCTGTTTTATAGTGCCAAACAGAAGCATACCAAGTAAAGTGTGCCAGTTTTATAGTGTAAAATGAAAGCATACCAAGTAAAGTGTGCCGGTTTTATAGTGCCAAATGAAAGCATACCAAGTAAAGGATGACAGTTTACCAGTTTTATAGTGCCAAATGAAAGCATATCAAGTAAAGTGTGCCAGTTTTAAAGTGCCAAATGGAAGCATATCAAGTAAAGTGTGCCAGTTTTATAGTGCCACATGAAAGCATACCAAGTAAAGTGTGCCCGTTTTATAGTGCCAGATGAAACCATACCAAGTAAAGTGTGCCAGTTTTATAGTGCTAGATGAAAGCATACCAAGTAAAGTGTGCTATGGTGCTCCAATAGTTAAATTTATAAAAATGTTGGTGGGGGGCAGGGCGGCCCTTCATCAATTTTCACATCTGGACGCAAAGGTTTCTAATTACGCCTCTGACTTTAGAAATATTTATGGCAGAATCATTTTGGGATTGTGATCACTGGTACAACACACTGACAATACCAAATTAACTTTAGACATTTTTATGTGTCAAAAACAAGAGCCAAATTGTGATCAACCCCATCATTTTTAAACAAAATACAAATTTATCTTTGCTAAGTGCATTTTATGTTTTTTTAGGGGTTTTAAAATGCAAATCCATTCCAAGTTGTTCAAAATCCCTGCACTAACCTGTTTATCTTACACTTCTCAAGCTCATTTACATCGGACTCTGACCACAGAAAACAAACGTATTTCACCAGGCTTTTCAAATAGAAAATATATTTCTGAACTGCTGTTGGTTTACAAAATACTGCAAATTGAAACAATTACAAAATGACGTTTGTTTTTGCATACAGTGCTTAATTGCTGGCATATGTTATGCATATATAAAAATGAATGTCCCTTTAATGTTAGGATCCAAAGTGTAGCTATATTTTCTTCAAGCTCCCTCTTGTGTCTGACGTTGAAATTACAGTATTCCCTTCCACAGAATGATCAAGAGTTAAAATGCACATTAGGTATAAATAAAAATCTAATTCTGTAAGGACTGTAAAATATATTTAAATATATATTCAAAGTATTTGTTTGTAGCTAAATAGTTAATACCTAAAAATATAAGAAAATAATTAGGCAAAGACTAATAGGCAGATTAATCAGGTTTAGGTAGTTTACTGTTAGAGGAGAGGTGCACAGAAATAGCTCATGTGACCAAACTATACAGAATGATACAGCAAAAAGTAAAAGTAAATTGAGAATATACAAAGTCACTGATTATGATGATATGGAGATTCTGATATTCCTTCAGGAGAATACTAAGGCCTAGATTTGGAGTTTGGCGGTAGCCGTGAAAACCAGCGTTAGAGGCTCCTAACGCTGGTTTTAGGCTACCTCCGGTATTTGGAGTCATTAAAAAAAGGGTCTAACGCTCACTTTTCAGCCGCGACTTTTCCATACCGCAGATCCCCTTACGTCAATTGCGTATCCTATCTTTTCAATGGGATTGTTCTAACTCCGGAGTCGTGTCTGAAGTGAGCGTTAGAAATCTAACGACAAAACTCCAGCCGCAGAAAAAAGTCAGTAGTTAAGAGCTTTCTGGGCTAACGCCGGTTCATAAAGCTCTTAAATACTGTACTCTAAAGTACACTAACACCCATAAACTACCTATGTACCCCTAAACCGAGGTCCCCCCACATCGCCGCCACTCGATTAAATTTTTTTAACCCCTAATCTGCCGACCGCCACCTACGTTATACTTATGTACCCCTAATCTGCTGCCCCTAACACCGCCGACCCCTATATTATATTTATTAACCCCTAACCTGCCCCCCACAACGTCGCAGCCAGCTAACTACAATAATTAACCCCTAATCTGCCGACCGCAAAGCGCCGCCACCTACGTTATACTTATGTACCCCTAATCTGCTGCCCCTAACACCGCCGACCCCTATATTATATTTATTAACCCCTAATCTGCCCCCCTCAACGTCGCCTCCACCTGCCTACACTTATTAACCCCTAATCTGCCGAGCGGACCGCACCGCTATTATTATAAAGTTATTAACCCCTAATCCGCCTCACTAACCCTATAATAAATAGTATTAACCCCTAATCTGCCCTCCCTAACATCGCTGACACCTAACTTCAATTATTAACCCCTAATCTGCCGACTGGAGCTCACCGCTATTCTAATAAATGTATTAACCCCTAAAGCTAAGTCTAACCCTAACACTAACACCCCCCTAAATTAAATATAATTTTAATCTAACGAAATTAATTAACTCTTATTAAATAAATGATTCCTATTTAAAGCTAAATACTTACCTGTAAAATAAATCCTAATATAGCTACAATATAAATTATAATTATATTATAGCTATTTTAGGATTAATATTTATTTTACAGGTAACTTTGTATTTATTTTAACCAGGTACAATAGCTATTAAATAGTTAAGAACTATTTAATAGCTAAAATAGTTAAAATAATTACAAATTTACCTGTAAAAGAAATCCTAACCTAAGTTACAATTAAACCTAACACTATACTATCAATAAATTAATTAAATAAACTACCTACAATTACCTACAATTAACCTAACACTACACTATCAATAAATTAATTAAATACAATTGCTACAAATAAATACAATTAAATAAACTTGCTAAAGTACAAAAAATAAAAAAGAACTAAGTTACAAAAAATAAAAAAATATTTACAAACATAAGAAAAATATTACAACAATTTTAAACTAATTACACCTACTCTAAGCCCCCTAATAAAATAACAAAGCCCCCCAAAATAAAAAAATGCCCTACCCTATTCTAGATTACTAAAGTTCAAAGCTCTTTTACCTTACCAGCCCTGAACAGGGCCCTTTGCGGGGCATGCCCCAAGAAGTTCAGCTCTTTTGCCTGTAAAAAAAAACATACAATACCCCCCCCAACATTACAACCCACCACCCACATACCCCTAATCTAACCCAAACCCCCCCTTAAATAAACCTAACACTAAGCCCCTGAAGATCTCCCTACCTTGAGTCGTCTTCACCCAGCCGAGCCAAATTCTTCATCCAAGCGGAGCAAGAAGAGGTCCTCCATCCGGTAGAAATCTTCATCCAAGCGGGATCTTCTATCGTCATCCATCCGGAGCGGAGCGGCAGGATCCTGAAGACCTCCGACGCGGAACATCCATCCTGGCCGACGACTGAACGACGAATGACGGTTCCTTTAAATGACGTCATCCAAGATGGCGTCCCTCAAATTCCGATTGGCTGATAGGATTCTATCAGCCAATCGGAATTAAGGTAGGAATATTCTGATTGGCTGATGGAATCAGCCAATCAGAATCAAGTTCAATCCGATTGGCTGATTCCATCAGCCAATCAGAATATTCCTACCTTAATTCCGATTGGCTGATAGAATCCTATCAGCCAATCGGAATTCGAGGGACGCCATCTTGGATGACGGCATTTAAAGGAACCGTCATTCGGCTAGTAGGCGTCGGGAGAAGAGGATGTTCCGCGTCGGATGGATGATGATGGCTCCCGAAGAAAGAAGATTGAAGATGCCGTTGATAGAAGACTTCATCCGGATCATGGACCTCTTCAGCTCCCGCTTGGATGAAGACTTCAGCCGGATCATGGACCTCTTCAGCTCCCGCTTGGATGATGACTTCAGCCGGATCATGGACCTCTTCAGCCCCCCGCTTGGGCTTGGATCAGGACATCGGAGGAGCTCTTCTGGATCGATCGGTGAACCTGGTATGGTGAAGATAAGGTAGGAAGATCTTCAGGGGCTTAGTGTTAGGTTTATTTAAGGGGGGTTTGGGTTAGATTAGGGGTATGTGGGTGGTGGGTTGTAATGTTGGGGGGGGTATTGTATGTTTTTTTTTACAGGCAAAAGAGCTGAACTTCTTGGGGCATGCCCCGCAAAGGGCCCTGTTCAGGGCTGGTAAGGTAAAAGAGCTTTGAACTTTAGTAATTTATAATAGGGTAGGGCATTTTTTTATTTTGGGGGGCTTTGTTATTTTATTAGGGGGCTTAGAGTAGGTGTAATTAGTTTAAAATTGTTGTAATATTTTTCTTATGTTTGTAAATATTTTTTTATTTTTTGTAACTTAGTTCTTTTTTAGTTTTTGTACTTTAGATAGTTTATTTCATTGTAGTTATTTGTAGGTATTGTATTTAATTTATTTATTGATAGTGTAGTGTTAGGTTAATTGTAGATAATTATAGGTATTTTATTTAATTAATTTATTGATAGTGTAGTGTTAGGTTTAATTGTAACTTAGGTTAGGATTTATTTTACAGGTAATTTTGTAATTATTTTAACTATTTTAGCTATTAAATAGTTCTTAACTATTTAATAGCTATTGTACCTGGTTAAAATAAATACAAAGTTACCTGTAAAATAAATATTAATCCTAAAATAGCTATAATATAATTATAATTTATATTGTAGCTATATTAGGATTTATTTTACAGGTAAGTATTTATCTTTAAATAGGAATAATTTATTTAATAAGAGTTAATTAATTTCGTTAGATTAAAATTATATTTAATTTAGGGGGGTGTTAGTGTTAGGGTTAGACTTAGCTTTAGGGGTTAATACATTTATTAGAATAGCGGTGAGCTCCAGTCGGCAGATTAGGGGTTAATAATTGAAGTTAGGTGTCGGCGATGTTAGGGAGGGCAGATTAGGGGTTAATACTATTTATTATAGGGTTAGTGAGGCGGATTAGGGGTTAATAACTTTATAATAATAGCGGTGCTGTCCGGTCGGCAGATTAGGGGTTAATAAGTGTAGGCAGGTGGAGGCGAAATTGTGGGGGGCAGATTAGGGGTTAATAAATATAATATAGGGGTCGGCGATATTAGGGCAGCAGATTAGGGGTACATAGGGATAATGTAAGTAGCGGCGGTTTACGGAGCGGCAGATTAGGGGTTAATAATAATATGCAGGGGTCAGCGATAGCGGGGGCGGCAGATTAGGGGTTAATAAGTGTAAGGTTAGGGGTGTTTAGACTCAGGGTACATGTTAAAGTGTTAGGTGCAGACGTAGGAAGTGTTTCCCCATAGCAAACAATGGGGCTGTGTTAGGAGCTGAACGCGGCTTTTTTGCAGGTGTTAGGTTTTTTTTCAGCTCAAACAGCCCCATTGTTTCCTATGGGGGAATCGTGCACGAGCACGTTTTTGAGGCTGGCTGCGTCCGTAAGCAACTCTGGTATCGAGAGTTGCAGTTGCGTTAAATATGCTCTACGCTCCTTTTTTGGAGCCTAACGCTAACATTCTGTGGACTCTCAATACCAGAGTTATTTTTATGGTGCGGCCAGAAAAAAGCCAGCGTTAGCTACGCGGGTCCTTACCGACAAAACTCTAAATCTAGCCGATAAGAAGGTGTAAGAAAGCTTGAGCTTACAGATATATATATGACAGATTCATGATAAATCCAAATTGAAGTTAGTAAGGAATTCTGTATGGTATAGAATTGATACAGATGTCACAGTAAAGGTAAGTTACGCTGCACTTGCCAACTTGAATGGAATGTACTTCAAATAAATAAAACATATACTTGCGGTTTTTAGATCAGCGGTTCAAAGTAATACTCAGCTTCAAGCTTGGGGAGGAGTGCAGCAAAGGGGAAAATACAGGAACTTGAGAAAGCATATAGTAATTATGCTACAACACTATGGCTTGGTGAAGTTTCCGGTAAGTAGATCGATTAAAGTGTGACTCTCCAGATGATGGAAGGTTCCAAACAGAAAATGAGAACAGCATTCTCACTAGTGACTGCTCCGGAATGAAGATAGGGCTTGAATGAAATGCCGAGATTTGCAGAGGTTGGTGATTTGGCATCGGCTGATTCTGCAAGTAGCGGAGAGAGAAAATTAAATGAGAGGTTCAGGAACAATATGAGGAAGTCCCGTAACAAAGTTATACACAGCTATAACCAATACCAAAAAGGTAAGCTTGCAACTGTGATACTCAAAAGAGCTACAATATTCAAGCAATGTGAAATGGATTAAAGAAGCTTAAATAGGCGTCAGCAAAGTTGGTTGCGGTCAGGATTAAAGAGATATTACAAATCAAGGAATCCTCTCCTAGGAGTCAGAGCAGGGTTTCAAAAGATATCTGAGATGGAAAGCTGAAACCAGCTGAGGAGCATGAATGTCAGAGAGGAGATGCCAGGAATGTTCCTCAGGACTAGCCCTTCCAACCCACTAAGTATTCTAACCTTCTACGTCTGATGCAGGAGTCGAGAATTGCTGCAACTTCGAACTCATCATGGTCGTCAACTCTGATATGAGGAGGTTGTATTTAAGTACGGTGAGAACGGATACTTGGGATGCAAGGGTTTAGTAAAGAGATGTGAAAAGATGGGTGAATCTTATATGTAACTGGAAGGTTGAGAACCAAAGCATTAGAGTTTATAATTCGTTTAACAGAAAAAGGACCAATGAATTGATTTGCCAGTTTCTTAGAAGGTAAATCTAACTTTAAATGCTTTGTGGATAACCAGGCTAAATCTCCAACTTTATAGTTGGGATTTGGTGTATGTCTCAAGTCGTAATAATGTTTTTGTCCAGACTTAGCCTGTAAGAGATGACTCTTCAGGAGATCCAATCTTTGCCTTAGATCCATGTTGTAATCATTAGCGGATGGAGAATTCCCTGCAGTCTTAGAAAAAGATAAGGTCATATGATAATATCCGTAAGTGGCAAAAAAAAGGAATCATTTTAGCAGATGAAGAAATAGAGAAATAGAATTATTATACGAAAATTCTGCCAAGGCTAGGTAGGATAAACAATCATCTTGGAGATGAGATATATAGCATCTGAGATATTGTTTGAGTATTTTATTTACTCTTTCCGTTAATCCATTCGTTTGAGGGTGATAGGATGTGGATAACCTAGTGTCTATTTTTAGTATGTTGCAGAGAGAGTTCCAAAAGGATGAGGTGAATTGAATACCTCAGTCAGTGATTATGGTTGTGGGTAACCCATGTAACTTAACTATAGTTTTGAGGAATGCATCTGCAGTCTCCTTAGTTTTAGGTAAGTGTTTTAAGGGAACAAAATGTGCCAATTTTGTGAGGTGATCAACAACTTCTATATAGTATTATGATGTTGGGAGGCTGGAAGCTCAACGATAAAAGCCATTGAGATTGTAGACCAGGGTTGATCAGGAATAGACGTTAAATAGCCTATAGTTTTTTTGCGATCAATTTTATTTCTTGCACATATTTCACAGGTGGTAACATAATCAAGGACTATCTGGTCCATTTTGGGCCACCAAAAACTTCTCCTAATTAGTTCTGTGGTCTTGTTGACCCCAACATGCCCTGATAGAGCATTATCATGGAAATGGGATAAAATAATGTCCCTAAGGATAATAGGTACATAAAGTTTGTTTTAGTGGTAATATAACCCAGAAGAGGGATTTAATGTACAATTAATGGGTGGTTTAGGTTCCATCATTTGTGCTTTTAGTACTTCTTTTTCAAAAGAGGTGATACTTGCTATGAATTTCTCAGGGGGAATGATAAGATTCAAGGAATCTTTTTCTGGGAAGTGGTCATATAGTATTGATAACTCATCAGCTCTGGTGTTATGAGACCCTGGTCTATAGTTAATTCAAAAATCAAATCTGGGAAGGACTTCCGGTGGGCGGGATTACTGGATGGAAGCAAGTGCTTAGAGCTCTGTAAGTCTGAGCTACAAATAACGTTTTTTTTTAGCAATTTACACCGCCATCCAGCCCCCCACGTTATCTGTCTTGCTAGGAGACTTTGAAGCAGTCATCGCTAGCCGACTTTTTGTAAGTGAAGGGCGTTACACTGGCCCTAGCCCCCGGGAGCAATTCACGAAACCCTTGTGGTCCGCCATGTTGGCACATCAGTTCAGCTAAATCGGGCACTGTTAAAGCTGCATTACAGCTGATGCTGGAACCCAGAATCTTCTTAACTGGCTGCACCCCATACTGACACTACCAAAATCAGCCTAGACGTACTCGCCATGGAACAACTTACCGCAGCTCTCATTGAGGTCTTTGCTCCATCGTTGCATGCTCTCACAGTTGCTATGGAGGGTCTCCTCGGTGAAACACAAGAACTTTGCATACCTGAGTCCCGGCAGGTCTTACCGGACAAGTCAAGGATGGCCAGAATCCCTCTGGCAACGGATGCATTGGTTGCTGACATGCGATCCCGCCCTCAGGTTATCACTCCTTCACTAGGCCTGGAGAACACAGCTGTACAATACCTTGTACAGGCGGCGGCATACAGGGACACAACCCCCGGGAATATGAATCTTCAACCTGCGATACACATACGAGAAGCGGACTGTAACGTTGTGACCTCAGCTATACAGCAGGATGGACAACACGCAGCTGCACCTGATCCATCACAGTACACTGTCTCTGTGCAGGTTCTGCACTTGGTCGCCAACGTCCATTCCCCTGATGATAGAAAGCAGCATGGTGGTTGTTGTCCCTCACGGGCAGACTGTGCTCCACTGGGACTTTTGTTGAGCACGGCTATCCTAGCCTCAGATATGGATCCCATCCCAGGTTTAGTGGAGAGGTCTACTGGCAACGCTTCTTACTTTGTAGTGGCGGTAAAGAGCTGCTATCGCCTGCTGGGACATAATTCTATCTCTCTACCCCGTGGGGGCATTGGCTGAACTAACTAATTGGTCCCATACACCGATCGCTGGCCACAGCCCCTTGGTGTGTGCTCCTGGGGCTAACAGACGATTAGTCCATCTCAGCTGTTTGATGCCAGCGGAACAACACTACCGGAGCATAGCAAGGCTAAGAGACTGGTGGTAATCTTTTAAGGCAAATCACATTGACAATGACGTTAGGCCACCATAGTGCTTCTATATTTGCTCTGTTGTGATTTTATATTAACTTACTCTTAGCCACTTCCGTTTTGTATTATCTTTTTGTGTTACTACAAATGACGCGGTCGGAGAATACAAGAACAGAACTTGCCACACTTTATATGGACTCTAGAAACTGCATGTTATTGTGTAAGATGTATACTGACTGAGCTGGGGCTCCATTCTGTAGCAGGCTCACTCTCACGGGGATCATAAATTGACAGCTGTCTCCCTATTCTGTAGAAACTAGATACCTTAGCGCAGCCATCTGTCACAAGGAGTGTTGAAACTCAGTAGAGTAGAGTAGAGTAGTGTTGAACTTAATTTTTGTCAAATCGCAGACAATCCTGCAAAATGTTTATTACAGGCAGGTAGGGGTAATATTGAGATACTAGTCCATCTTTTCAGGTTTTATCAGCTGTTCATCTGGTTCTCTTTGGTTAATCTGTTTTATACCGTATGTTCACAGCAGTGACGTGCAGTGACGTCAGAGGCTGGTGAGGCAGTGGCTAGGATACGCCTTCATTCTTTAGATATCCTTTGTTGAAGAAATAGTAATGCACATGGGTGAGCCAATCACATGAGGTATCTATGTGCAGCCACCAATCAGCAGCTACTGAGCATATTTAGATATGATTTTCAACAAAGGATATCAAAAGAATGAAGAAAATTAGATATTAGATGTAAATTGGAAAGTTATTTAAAATTGCATGCTCTTTCTAAATCATGAAAGAAAACATGTATTTCATGTCCCTTTAAATGGTATCTTGGAAAACTGGTCAACTTAGTAAACATCTGATTTTAGTCTAAAGGATTGTAGCAGAAACTCTTGCCAGATAACAAAATGCTTGCTCTGATTATGAGATCTAGAAATTCCGGCCCATTAAAATATGTTTAAAACATACTTTTTACTTTAATGCTGCAAATTATGCTTATAGATTCTTTCATTATTCAGTAAATATAAAAATGTCTTGATCCAATGGTGAAATTTAAAGATGGTGGGGCGCTTGAACCCACCACTTTAAATAAAGCCACACCATCAGATGGCACTACCAATTCATTAATTAAATAAATAAAAGGTAGACAGAAACACAGAAAAGCACTCGGGGGGAGATGGAGAGAGAGAGACGGAGGGAGAGAGACACAGGGGGTTAGAGAGAAAGAGAGAGACACAATCACACACAGAGGGTTAGAGAGAGAGAAAGAGAGAGAGACACAACCACACACAGAGGGTTAGAGAGAGAGAGAGAAAGAGAGACACAATCACACACAGAGGGTTAGAGAGAAAGAGAGAGAGACACAATCATACACAGAGGGTTAGAGAGAGAGAAAGAGAGAGACACACAATCACACACAGAGGGTTAGAGAGAGAGAGAGAGAGAGAGACACAATCATACACAGAGGGCTAGAGAGAGAGAGAGAGAAAGAGAGAGAGAGAGACACAATCACACACAGAGGGTGAGAGAGAGAGAGAGTGAGAAAGAGAGAGACACAATCACACACAGAGGGTGAGAGAGAGAGAGAGACACAATCACACACAGAGGGTTAGAGAGAGAGAAAGAGAGACATAATCATACACAGAGGGTTAGAGAGAGAAAGAGAGAGAGAGACAATCACACACAGAGGGCTAGAGAGAGAGAAAGAGAGAGACAATCACACACAGAGGGTTAGAGAGAGAGAGAGAGAGAGAGAGAGAGAGAGAGAGAGAGAGAGAGAGAGAAAGAGAGAGAGACACAATCACACACAGAGGGTTAGAGAGAGAGAAAGAGAAAGAGACACAATCACACTCAGAGGGTTAGAGAGAGAAAGATAGAGAGAGAGACAATCACACACAGAGGGTTAGAGAGAGAGAGAGACAATCACACACAGAGGGTTAGAGAAAGAGAGAGAGAGAGAGACACAATCACACACAGAGGGTTAGAGAGACCCATAAGGGATGAGAGAGTCAGAGGGGGAGGAAGAGAGACAGAGAGAGAAAGAGACCATGAGGGAGAACAACACATAAGGAGAGAGATGGATAGATAGATAGAGAGAGACACACACACAATGGGGGGGGGGAGAGGGACCACTGCATTTTTAAGTAATAAAACAGCAGAGCTACAGAGAGTTCAGAAAGTGAGACTATAAATTAGTGTGCAGTACAGAGGCAAGCTGCTAAGATAGTGGGTGGGTGTAAATTTTGAGTAAACAAAATACAAAAACGATCCTTAAACTGCTGTAAAAGAGTAAAAAAAGCAAAAAACACTAAACCACATTCATTAAATTATAATTTTCACTAACAGAATCCCTTTCAGCAAAATCTAAGGTTGCAGAACTTACTTCAATAAAATGTGGCTAAAACAGTGCTCACTGCATCTCTTCCTGGCTGCTCTGTAAGGAAGTGACAGTGGCACATTCCACTGCACTTAGAGGGGTATTACAGAACTCTCTTTTTCACTTTAGCAGAGCTGGCAGCTTCACAGGACAGCAACAAAATAAATGAAAGATGTTTTTTTCCGTTTTTGTTATATCATTTAACATCCAGCCCCAACCCTAAGTTCCACTTACTAATACCTCTCACTGGATTGGGTCAGCCCAAATAGGTCTGCCTCAAATAAGCAGTTATGTGCCATGCAATGATCTTAACCACTTTCATCCAGTAGGTGGTGCAGCATGTTGTGTAATGGTGGGCAGACCTGCTTGTGCCTCTCCACTGCACAACATGTAGCTGTGAAAAAAAAATGCTGGGGGGAAAAAAAATTACAATTTTTTTTTTTAAAGCCAATAAAAAAATATATATTTTTGCCCATATGAGAGGTGAAGCACTGCCTCACCTGCCTCTAGTGACTGCACATCACTGGTTCACAGCCCAACTCTTACTCTAATGGGTCAGCAGCCTTTACACAACTATTACCCTATAAATCACATCATACACCTACAGCAAACACTCCAGCATTTGAAGTTAAATACCCCCAGTAATGCTGAGATATCATAACTAAATACACGCCACTAACTCCTAGAATACCACTACTCTACTTATTATTAGATCGAGGTGGCACAGATGTCTCCCTTTAATCGCCACTCCAGAACTATTTTTACTCTCACACTATAATCCCTAAACCCTGACCGGAGCAATTAGATAACCCACAAAACAAGAATACTAGAAAACCCCTAATTTGCATTGCATATCATTATGTATCCCGTTCTGAATAAGGCTCCCATGACTGCACAATCCAGTGTAGAGCTAAACCTCTCTGACAAACAACTGTTCTCAATATATATTGCACAGAGTGATGTCTACATGGGATGGGAGAAGGTACTAGCTGTAGTTTGTTTTGGTTTACCATGGCTTATTATAATTTTGCTTGGTTATAGCCCCAGCAATGTATACAAACATTTTATACGGATCGATCATTGAGAACCTGTTATTTCATGAATCGCCCTGCGAGACTAGTAGAAACGTGATTGATATAACCGTATACATTTGCTGTGTTCCCCCATTCCTTCCCACTCTGCCCTTCCCTCTCCCCTGCCTTCCTCCCCTTCCACCCCTCCTATTTCCCCTGATGTCTGTCTGTTTGTTTGTTAACAATGTTAAAAAAAAAAAACAATATTGTGGTGCAAATCCTTATCTATTATAGCACCGGCTGATATGTGTGCTACTGCATGAAATCGCAATTTCTTGTAATGTCTTATTTCCATTTTTGGCCCACCCTGCGTGGTGGGCAGAGGATGTAATTTGTAACCTTGCACCCTTTATTGGTCATAAATAAAAGTTAAAAAAAAAAATCAAATCTGTCCAGGAATAAGGCTCATCTGACTTGCCTGGAAGACAATGTCTTATTTCTTTTTAAGTATTCTAAATTTTTGTGATCTGTGTAGATCAAGAAAGGAATGGATGAACCTTCCAATATATGTCTCCAATGCACATTTAATAACTAGCAATTCTTTATCACCGATAGAATAATTAATTTCAGCTGGTTGAAGTGTTCTGGAATAAAAGGCGACAGGATGAAGTGTGGAAGTGTCATTACTTCATTGTAAAAGTATAGCCCCAATTCCTGAATTCGAAGCATCAGCTTCTACAATAAATTGACTTGGGAGAGTTAAAACGGGAGTAGTAGTAAAAATATGTTTAAGATGGTCAAAGGCATTTTGAGCTTCAGTAGTCCAGGAGATTTTTTTGAGGTTTCTTAGTTAAGTTAGTAAGGGGTTTAATAATCGATAAAAAGTTGAAGATAAATTTCCTATAAAAATTGGAAAACCCCAAAAATCTCTGGAGAGATTTAACAGAAGTAGGTTGTGGCCAATTAGTAATAATAGATATTTTATCGAAGTTTATTTAAATATTCTTTGGAGAAATTTTGTATCGGAGAAATTTGCTCCTTTCAGATCCAACTTAGTGTATATGGTGGCGGTTTTTAATCGTTTGAGCAGTTCTGGTATGAGTGGAAGAGGATATCAGTTTTTAATGGTGACAGCATTAAGGGCTCTATAGTCTATTATTGGTCTTAAAGTATTGTCTTTATTTTTTAAGAAAAACATGCCGGTAGCAGCTAGAGAAGTAGAGGGGGTGATAAAGCCCTTCTTCAGGATTTCTCTTTGTTAAAGTGGATAAATCTTTCCATATGGAATCTGTGATAATAATGTCAATGGGATAATCATAAACTCGGTGAGGAGGTAAGCTTTCAGCTTTCTTCATATCAAGGACATCTATCAGATCCTGATACACCGATAGAATTACGACCTTGAGACTAGAAATGGTGCATTAGGGAAAACAGGTTTTAAGACAATAATCAGATGTGAAAAAAGATTATTTCGTGTCCAATCTATTGATGGATTGTGTTTGGTTAACCAGGGACATCCCAAAATAATAGTGTGTAAGGAAATGGGTATAATATCAAATGTAAGGTACTCTGTATGACCATTGGCAGTCAACTTGGATGACGTCATTTAAAGGAACCTTCATTCTTCGCTTGGACTTTGTTTGAAGAGGATGCTCCACGTGGATTGAAGATGGACCCGCTCCGCTCCGGATGGATGAAGATAGAAGATGCCATCTGGATGAAGACTTCTGCTGCTTGGAGGACCTCTTCTGCCGGGATCAGATAAAGACTTCTGTCCCTCTGGAGGTCCACTTGTGCCCGGCTGGGTGAAGACGGCTCAAGGTAGGGTGATCTTCAAGGGGGTAGTGTTAGGTTTTTTTAAGGGGGTATTGGGTGGGTTTTAGAGTAGGGTTGGGTGTGTGGGTGGTGGGTTTTAAAGTTGGGGGGGGGGTATTGTTTTTTTACAGGTAAAAGAGCTGATTACTTTGACGCAAAAGGCCCTTTTAAGGGCTATTTGTAATTTAGTATAGGGTAGGCCCTAGGGAATTTTATTATTTTGGGGGGCTTTTTTATTTTATTAGGGGGATTAGATTAGGTGTAATTAGTTTAAAAAATGTGTAATTATTTTTTTATTTTCTGTAATTTAGTGTTTGTTGTTTTTCGTACTTTAGTGGGGGGCTTTTTTATTTTATTAGGGGGATTAGATTAGGTGTAATTAGTTTAAAAAATGTGTAATTATTTTTTTATTTTCTGTAATTTAGTGTTTGTTGTTTTTCGTACTTTAGTTTATTCAATTTATGGATAATGTAGGTGGCGGCGATGTCGGGGGCAGCAGATTAGGGGTTAATAAGTATAATGTAGGTGGCGACGGTGTCCGGAGCGGCAGATTAGGGGTTAATAATATAATGTAGGTGTTGGCGATGTCGGGGGCGGCAGATTAGGGGTTAATAAGTGTAATATTAGGGGTGTTTAGACTCGGGTTCATGTTAGGGTGTTAGGTGTAGACATAAAATTATTTTCCCCATAGGAATCAATGGGGCTGCATTAGGAGCTGAGCGCTGCTTTTTTGCAGGTGTTTTTTTTCAGCCGGCTCAGCCCCATTATTTCCTATGGGGAAATCGTGCACGAGCACGTTTAGCCAGCTTACCGCTACAGTAAGCAACGCTAGTATTTTAGGTAAGATGTGGAGCTAAATTTTGCTCTACGCTCACGTAATACCAGTGTTGTCTTAAGGGAGCGTTTAAAAAAAAAAGGCTTGTTAGCAACGCACCCCTGTTACCACAAAACTCGTAATCTCAGTGTATGGCTTGGTGAAGTTTCTGGTAAGTAGATCGATTAAAGTGTGACTGTCCAGATGATAGAAGGTTTCAAACAGAAAATGAGAACAGCGTTCTCACTAGTGACTGCTCCGGAATGAAGATAGGGCTTGAATGAAATGCTGAGATTTGCAGAGGTTCCGGTCAGGTGATCTGGCATCGGCTTCCGCAAGTAGCGGAGAGAGAAAATGAAGTGAGAGGTTCAGGAATAATATGAGGAAGTCCTGTAACAAAGTTATACACAGCTATAACCAAAGACAAAAAGGTTAGCTTGCAACTGTGATACTCAAAAGAGCTACAATATTAAAAGCAATGGGAAATGGGTTAAAGAAGCTTAAATATGCATCAGCAAAGAAGGTGGGGTCAGGATTAAAGGGATATTACAAATTCCCATGTTAAATTGCCCCCCAAAATGTCTCCACTTAGGGGTCGATTTATCAAAGGATTCGCCTCACTACGGCTGCAGGTTCTCACAAGAGAACCTGAAGTCTGTATCTAACCTTTCACCACCTCATATGTGGCGAATTTCAATCTCCCCGGGCTCGTCCGACTGGGGAGATTGACGGCAGCTGCCCGCGCGTGATTGGCTGTGTGCGGGTAGGGGGCGCGATTGCACACAAGTGCAAAATAGCATTTGTGTGCAATGCTGAATTCTGACAGCGGAATTCAGCCCGCTAGAGGCAAGCTGCGGGGAACAGGGGCGCATATGTGCGCCCCTGTCCGCTGCAACAATATAAATTGACGCCTTAATCATGGATACCCATTAGAGACACTTAGTGGAAGGATTAGGTAACAATATCTATCTTTGCAGATAATACTAAACTGTGGTAGGTGATTTGCAAAAATTGGAAGAATGGGCTAGTAAATGAATGGAGCATGCCCTCATATGATGCTTGGGAGAGGGAGGGAGGGACCATGACCTCATATGATGCTGGGAGGGAGGGACCATGCCCTCATATGATGCTTGGGAGGGGGGAGAGAGCGACCATGACATCATATGATGCTGGGAGGGAGGGACCATGCCCTCATATGATGCTTGGGAGGGGGAAGGGAGCGACCATGACCTCATATGATGATGGGAGGGAGGGACCATGCCCTCAAATGATGCTTGGGAGAAAGAGGGAGGGACCATCTCCTATTAGAGATATAAATATAGCCTTGGTGGATAACTTGTGTAATATATATTAGCCCTTATATTTTAAACTCTGAGATTTAAATCATAGAGCGATCCTGCCTCTTTAAATAATTAGTTACCACAAACAGCAAAAACTTAGGAATATAGTATATTAGTAGATCTCAGTCTATTGAAGTTGCCTTTAAAATATTGAGCTTACCTATTAGTTATACCTGCTTATTTATCAGATGCAACATAATCAGATTGAGATTTATTAATATACCTTATTCCCTAGTTTCAGGATTCATAGTTATAAAACATGGCATAACCAAGAGTTTCATCCCAGGTTTGCACATTTATTTAAGGCCTAACAGGCTCATCTATATTAGAAGATCCAAATAGATATTTACTGCAACTGATTTTAATTTAGTTTCACCCATTTTAATAAATCAAATAAAGACTGGGTTTTTAATTTAAGATTCACACTAACACTCCCTCACATACGAAGGACTAGAGTGCTTGTAGTGGTAAAAATGAAGTGGAACAGAAGAAGGCGCCACACTAGTGCACAATCAGTTGTACTTGGTCTACAAACACGCAGTTTATATTATATTCACAAAGTAAAAGGAACTTGAGAAGTGTCACAAACTCCTGCTGGACCTTTAGTAGCTGTCCAGATAGCTATCCCCTCAGCAACACAATAACACCAGTTGTGGATATTCTCCGGTCCGGAAAAGCTTTCGTGAGCACCAACCCAATCTCTGCACAAGATGGAGGCAATATATTCCTCTGGATATGGCTCAATAACAAGTGAAATCACAATGGTGATATACGAGTTATAGGGGGATAATAGTAACGGATATAAAGTCGTGATCCAAAAGTTTCAGCAAGAGACACAACCACGATGATGATGATGATGCTTGTAATGGTATCCTGCCCAGCTTTTATGCTGGAATATGAAAACAAAAGGGTTATTAACACCTGTCTATATTTGTGCTCTTTATACAAGTTTTTATGCACAATACATGTTAGATTTTTACAGTTTTTGAAATGATTATTTTATTGAGCATTATTCTGTATGTATGTATCTCTCCATTACATAAAGAAATGTAGGTTACCGTGTAAAGTGTGCCTTTAGATCACTTTAGATCAGCTCACCTGAGCATAGAGCATCATTGGTCTTTAGGCCTTGTCTCTAAAAAGATATTGTACACAAATATACCCCCTCATAAGTAGTTTAATTAAAAGTATGTTACAAATAATGCAGAGAACATTTATATCTAAAATCATGACTTGATAAATCCTAACTTCATTGGCTTAATCTACATATATATGTGTATTTATGGCTGCTAAAAAAAAAGTGTATCTGGCTACTGAGTTTTATACAAATATGTTAACCCTTGCCATGGGCGTTCGCAAAAATTTTTCCAGAGGGGGCCAAAAACAATAAACTGCCCTAAGCATAAGTATATTAGTGGCAAAATGTGAAGCAGACAGAGTTGCTTGTTGTATACATGAGCCTCACATAATTTTAAACATGGTAGTTTATTGGTGTCAAAAGAGTGACTCAAGTAAGTGCTTATACTTAGATATAAGACAGGGCTTGAGAAATTCAATTTGAAAACCGGGGCTGTAATATGATGAGAAAACTTTATATATATATATATATATATATCCTATATAATAAAAGGCCAAGAGTGTTTGTCCGAAGCTGTCATGCGCAGTAGAGACTGTGAGCGAGGACAAACACACCTGGCCTTCTAACTGACCTGGCATGTGTGGTGGAGTGGATGTGGCCGGGCGGGTGCGACGTGGGCGTGACCGGGCATGACATGGACGGGACCGGGCATGACACGGGCGGGGCCGGGCGTGACACAGGCTTGGCCGGTGTGATATGGGCGGGGCCAGATGCTGGGCTGCCAAGAGACAGAGAGCTCTAAAGAGGGGGGATAGAGAGAACAGAAGAGGGTGAATAGAGTGAGCAGAAGAGGGGGGATAGAGAGAGGGAGAGAGAGACAGCAAAAGAGACAGGGGGAGAGAGACAGCAAAAGAGAGGGAGGAGAGAGACAGCAAAAGAGAGGGGGAGAGAGACAGAAAAAGAGAGGGGGGAGAGAGACAGCAAAAGAGAGAGGGGGAGAGAGACAGCAAAAGAGAGGGGGGAGAGAGACAGCAACAGAGAGGGGGAGAGAGACAGCAAAAGAGAGGGGGGAGAGAGACAGCAAAAGAGAGAGGGGAGAGAGACAACAAAAGAGAGGGGGAGAGAGACAGCAAAAGAGAGGGGGGAGAGAGACAGCAAAAGAGAGAGGGGGAGAGAGACAGCAAAAGAGAGGGGGGAGAGAGACAGCAACAGAGAGGGGGAGAGAGACAGCAAAAGAGAGGGGGGAGAGAGACAGCAAAAGAGAGAGGGGGAGAGAGACAGCAAAAGAGAGGGGGGAGAGAGACAGCAAAAGAGAGAGGGGGAGAGAGACAGCAAAAGAGAGGGGGGAGAGAGACAACAAAAGAGAGGGGGAGAGAGACAGCAAAAGAGAGGGGGGAGAGAGACAGCAAAAGAGAGGAGGGAGAGAGACAGCAAAAGAGAGGGGGAGAGAGACAGCAAAAGAGAGGAGGGAGAGAGACAGCAAAAGAGAGGTGGGAGAGAGACAGCAAAAAAGAGAGGGGGAGAGAGACAGCAAAAGAGAGGGGGAAACAGAGAGCAAAAGAGAGGGAGAAGAGAACACAAAAGAGAGGGGGGAGAATGCACAAAAGAGAGGGGGAGAGTGCACAAAAGAGAGGGGGGAGAGTGCACAAAAGAGAGGGGGAGAGAGTGCAAAAGTGGGGGAGAGAGCGAAAAAGAGAGGGGGAAGAGAAAGCGCAAAAGAGAGGGGGAGAGATCACAAAAGAGTGGGGGAGAGAGCGCAAAAGAGAGGGGGGAGAGAGCACAAAAGAGAGGGTGGGAGAGAGCGCAAAAGAGAGGGGGGAGACAGCAAAAAAGAGAGGGGGAGAGAGACAGCAAAAGAGAGGGGGAAACAGAGAGCAAAAGAGAGGGAGAAGAGAACACAAAAGAGAGGGGGGGAGAATGCACAAACGAGAGGGGGAGAGTGCACAAAAGAGAGGGGGGAGAGTGCACAAAAGAGAGGGGGAAGAGAAAGCGCAAAAGAGAGGGGGAGAGATCACAAAAGAGAGGGGGAGAAAGTGCAAAAGAGAGGGGGGAGAGAGCACAAAAGAGAGGGTGGGAGAGAGCACAAAAGAGAGGGGGGAGAGAGCACAAAACAGAGGGGTTAGAGAGCGAAAAAGAGAAGGGGAGAGAGGACAAAAGAGAGGGGGAGAGAGTGCAAAAGAGAGGGGGAGAGAGCGCAAAAGAGAGGGGGAGAGAGCACAAAAGAAAGGGGTAGAGAGAGCAAAAGTGAGGGAGAGAGACAGCAAAAGAGAGGAGAGAGAGAGAGCAAATGAGAGGAGAGAGAGCAAATAAGAGGGGGGAAGAGAGAGAGCAAAAGAGAGGGAGAGAGACAGCAAAAGAGGGGGAGAGAGAGAGAGCAAAAGAGAGGGAGAGAGACAGCAAAAGAGGGGGAGAGAGAGCAAAAGTGAGGGGGGGAGAGAGAGCAAAAGAGAGGGGGGAGAGAGAGAGCAAAAGAGAGGGGGGAGAGAGAGAGCAAAAGAGAGGGGGGAGAGAGAGTAAAAGAGAGGGGGGAGAGAGAGAGTAAAAGAGAGGGGAGAGAGAGCAAGGGGTGGGACCGCTGTACTGCAAAAAATGGCCCGTGTACACGAGCTTTAGGACTAGTTATATATATATGAAAAAAGATATATATATATATATATATATATATTATATATATAATATATATATATATATATATATATATATATATATATATATATATATATATATAAAAGGATAGAAAGTCTGGGACTCTCTTGCAAGCACACAGCTAGATTAAAAGCAAAATGGAAGAGTTAGTTAAAGAGTTTAGCCAAATGGTGATAGGCCCAGGGCTACGTCAAGTTCCTTTCCTATATGTGCAAGTAATAGTTTAGATCACATACATGCTATTCCATCCCTTTCCCTGCCTCTGTAGCCCTATTTAGATCTTTAGACCTTTTGTATCTTTAGACCGCTGCTTCATAACTGCTGTTTCAGAAACACGGGCCCACAAGCTCCGTTCGGAGCTTGATAAATGGGCCCCATAGTCTCTATGGACCCATCATGCCACCTATATACCAAAATTTGAGTTCAGATCAGAGGCATAACCCCTGAATATTCTTCATACCTGATATATGCCCAAATTACATCTTAGATCATGTAGCCTCCAGCATCCTCTTACTCTACTCAGTCAGTCAGGCCCAGGAGTCTTAGGCACACAGGTAGATGTACTGGCTCCTTTAAAAAAATCCCAATTTAAACACTGTAACCCAGTTCTGCAGTATATGCTTCTTACAACACCCACATACACACACAGGAACAAACATACACTCTTTCTCACATACAAAAATAAACACACTCTTTCTCTCACACACAAACTTACACTTTTTCTGACACACACACTCTTTTCTGACACACACACTCTTTTCTGACACACAAATGAACATACTCACACTCTGACACACACTCTTTCTGACACACACACACATACTCTTTCTGACACACACACACCACACACTTCTGCTCACACATATACACACTCAGAAAGAAACACACATTCTTGCTCACACACATGAAAAACACACACTCTTGCTCACACTCACACACACACAGGAACAAACATACATTCTTGCTCCTACATAAACAGGAACAAGCACACACACTTGCTCACTCACACACACACACACATGAACAAACTTATACACTTGCTTACAGTAATAAGTAAAAATTAATGCCAATTTGAACTCACAACCAGTGGAAATACTTAGTCAAGCTGCTAATTCTTAAGCGTTGTTGTTATATTTTAAAACAAAACCTCACTTGTTACCACTATAAGAGGGAATAAATTATATTAACACAATTGTAGAAAGTGGTGTAAGAAGATCGCAATATCGCTGTAGCTACAAACATACGGCTAGATTTAGAGTTTGGCGTTAGCCATCAAAACCAGCGTTAGAGGCTCCTAACGCTGGTTTTGGGCTACCGCTGGTATTTAGAGTCAGTCAGGAAAGGGTCTAATGCTCACTTTGCAGCCGCGACTTTTCAATACCGCAGATCCCCCTACGCCATTTGCGTATCCTATCTTTTCAATGGGATCTTTCTAACACCGGTATTTAGAGTCTTAGCTGAAGTGAGCGTTAGAAATCTAACGACAAAACTCCAGCCGCAGAAAAAAGTCAGTAGTTAAGAGCTTTCTGGGCTAACGCCGGTTTATAAAGCTCTTAACTACTTTGCTCTAAAGTACACTAACACCCATAAACTACCTATGTACCCCTAAACCGAGGTCCCCCCACATCGCCGCCACTCTAATACATTTTTTTAACCCCTAATCTGCCGACCGCACATCGCCGCCACCTACGTTATCCCTATGTACCCCTAATCTGCTGCCCCTAACACCGCCGACCCCTATATTATATTTATTAACCCCTAATCTGCCCCCCACAATGTCGCCGCCAGCTACCTACACTTATTAACCCCTAATCTGCCGACCGGACCTCACCGCTACTATAATAAATGTATTAACCCCTAATCCGCCTCACTAACCCTATAATAAATAGTATTAACCCCTAATCTACCCTCCCTAACATCGCTGACACCTAACTTCAAGTATTAACCCCTAATCTGCCGACCGTACCTCACCGCTACTCTAATAAATGTATTAACCCCTAAAGCTAAGTCTAACCCTAACACTAACACCCCCCTAAGTTAAATATAATTTAAATCTAACGAAATAAATTAACTCTTATTAAATAAATTATTCCTATTTAAAGCTAAATACTTACCTGTAAAATAAACCCTAATATAGCTACAATATAAATTATAATTATATTGTAGCTATTTTAGGATTAATATTTATTTTACAGGCATCTTCGTATTTATTTTAACCAGGTACAATAGCTATTAAATAGTTAATAACTATTTAATAGCTACCTAGTTAAAATAATTACAAAATTACCTTTAAAATAAATCCTAACCTAAGTTACAATTAAACCTAACACTACACTATCAATAAATTAATTAAATAAAATACCTACAATTAAATCTAACACTACACTATCAATAAATTAATTAAATAAAATACCTACAAATACCTACAAATAAATACAATTAAATAAACTAACTAAAGTACAAAAAATAAAAAAAGCTGTTACAAAAAATAAAAAAATTAATTACAAACATAATAAAAATATTACAACAATTTTAAGCTAATTACACCTACTCTAAGCCCCCTAATAAAATAACAAAGCCCCCCAAAATAAAAAAAATGCCCTATTCTAAAATTAAAATAGAAAAGCTCTTTTACCTTACTAGCCCTTAAAAGGGCTTTTTGCGGGGCATGCCCCAAAGAATTCAGCTCTTTTGCCTGTAAAAAAAAACATACAATACCCCCCCCAACATTACAACCCACCACCCACATACCCCTAATTTAACCCAAACCTCCCTTAAATAAACCTAACACTAAGCCCCTGAAGATCTTCCTACCTTGTCTTCACCATGCCAGGTATCACCGATCGTTCCAGGCTCCGAAGTCTTCATCCAAGCCCAAGCGGGGGCTGGAGATCCATCATCCGGCTGAAGTCTTCTATCAAGCGGCAAGAAGAAGTCCAGAAGAGGCTCCAAAGTCTTCATCCTATCATCCTATCCGCGCAGAAGAGGAGATCCAGACCGGCAACCATCTTCTTACAAGCGGCATCTTCTATCTTCATCCGATGACGAGCGGCTCCATCTTGAAGACCTCTATCAGCCAATCGGAATTAAGGTAGGGAAAATCTGATTGGCTGATTGAATCAGCCAATCAGATTGAGCTTGCATTCTATTGGCTGTTCCGATCAGCCAATAGAATGCGAGCTCAATCTGATTGGCTGATTAGATCAGCCAATCGGATTGAACTTGAATCTGATTGGCTGATTCAGCCAATCAGATTTTCCCTACCTTAATTCCGATTGGCTGATTGAATCCTATCAGCCAATCGGAATTCGAGGGACGCCATCTTGGATGACGTCATTTAAAGGAACCTTCATTCGGACTTAGGACGTCGGAAGAAGAGGATGGATCCGCGCTGGAGGTCTTCAAGATGGAGCCGCGTCATCGGATGAAGATAGAAGATGCCGCTTGGAGGAAGATGGTTGCCGGTCCGGATCTCCTCTTCTGCGTGGATAGGATGAAGACTTTGGAGCCTCTTCTGGACTTCTTCTTGCCGCTTGATAGAAGACTTCAGCCGGATGATGGATCTCCAACCCCCGCTTGGGCTTGGATGAAGATTTCGGAGCCTGGAACGATCAGTGATACCTGGCATGGTGAAGACAAGGTAGGAAGATCTTCAGGGGCTTAGTGTTAGGTTTATTTAAGGGGGGTTTGGGTTAGATTAGGGGTATGTGGGTGGTGGGTTGTAATGTTGGGGGGGGGTATTGTATGTTTTTTTTTACAGGCAAAAGAGCTGAATTCTTTGGGGCATGCCCCGCAAAAGGCCCTTTTAAGGGCTGGTAAGGTAAAAGAGCTTTTCTATTTTAATTTTAGAATAGGGTAGGGCATTTTTTTATTTTGGGGGGCTTTGTTATTTTATTAGGGGGCTTAGAGTAGGTGTAATTAGCTTAAAATTGTTGTAATATTTTTATTATGTTTGTTATTAATTTTTTTATTTTTTGTAACTTAGCTTTTTTTATTTTTTGTATTTTAGTTAGTTTATTTAATTGTATTTATTTGTAGGTATTTCATGTAATTAATTTATTGATAGTGTAGTGTTAGATTTAATTGTAGGTATTTTATTTAATTAATTTATTGATAGTGTAGTGTTAGGTTTAATTGTAACTTAGGTTAGGATTTATTTTACAGGTAATTTTGTACTTATTTTAACTAGGTAGCTATTAAATAGTTATTAACTATTTAATAGCTATCGTACCTGGTTAAAATAAATAGAAAGTTGCCTGTAAAATAAATATTAATCCTAATATAATTATAATTTATATTGTAGCTATATTAGGGTTTATTTTACAGGTAAGTATTTAGCTTTAAATAGGAATAATTTATTTAATAAGAGTTAATTTATTTCGTTAGATTTAAATTATATTTAACTTAGGGGGGTGTTAGTGTTAAGGTTAGACTTAGCTTTAGGGGTTAATACATTTATTAGAGTAGCGGTGAGGTCCGGTCGGCAGATTAGGGGTTAATACTTGAAGTTAGGTGTCAGCGATGTTAGGGAGGGCAGATTAGGGGTTAATACTATTTATTATAGGGTTAGTGAGGCGGATTAGGGGTTAATACATTTATTATAGTAGCGGTGAGGTCCGGTCGGCAGATTAGGGGTTAATTATTGTAGGTAGCTGGCGGCGACGTTGTGGGGGCAGATTAGAGGTTAATAAATATAATATAGGGGTCGGCGGTGTTAGGGGCAGCAGATTAGGGGTACATAGGTATAATGTAGGTTGCGGCGGTGTACGGAGTGGCAGATTAGGGGTTAAAAAAAATATGCAGGTGTCAGCGATAGCGGGGGCGGCAGATTAGGGATTAATAAGTGTAAGGTTAGGGGTGTTTAGACTCGGGGTACATGTTAGGGTGTTAGGTGCAGACATAGGAAGTGTTTCCCCATAGGAAACAATGGGGCTGTGTTAGGAGCTGAACGCTGCTTTTTTGCAGGTGTTTGGTTTTTTTTCAGCTCAAAATGCCCCATTGTTTTCTATGGGGGAATCGTGCACGAGCACGTTTTTGAAGCTGGCCGCGTCCGTAAGCACCGCTGGTATTGAGAGTTGCAGTGGTAAATTATGCTCTACGCTCCCTTTTTGGAGCCTAACGCAGCCCTTCTGTGAACTCTAAATACCAGCGGTATTTAAAAGGTGCGGGGGGAAAAAAGCCAGCGTTAGCTACGTGGGTCGTTACCGACAAAACTCTAAATCTAGGCGATAGACCGGATATATACCGGTATAGATGCTTGGCTAAAAGAATGCATTACACTAATGTTATTCATATGTGCACGCTCAGATCAAACTGATTTGACCTACTATAGTAAATCCACCTGCTTGTTATATTTT
Organism: Bombina bombina; assembly: GCF_027579735.1. Classification (NCBI taxonomy): domain Eukaryota; kingdom Metazoa; phylum Chordata; class Amphibia; order Anura; family Bombinatoridae; genus Bombina; species Bombina bombina. The sequence goes on from NC_069504.1 coordinate 562,185,032, forward strand.
AAAACAAAATCTCTCTTGTTACCACTATAAGAGGAAATAAATGATATAAACATATTTGTAGCAAGTGGTGCAAGAAGATCACAATATCGCTGCAGCTACAAACATAGACCGGATACATACCGGTATAGATGCTTGGCTAAAGGAATTTATTACACTAATGTTATTCATATGTGCACGCTTAGATCAAACTCATTCGACTTACTATAGTGAATCCACTTGCTTGCAGTGATGTGCAGTCACTAGAGGCAGGTGAGGCAGTGCTTCACCTCTCATATGGGCAAAAATATATATTTTTTTATTGGCTTTAAAAAAAAAAATTGTAATTTTTTTTCCCCCCAGCATTTTTTTTTCACAGCTACATGTTGTGCAGTGGAGAGGCACAAGCAGGTCTGCCCACCATTACACAACATGCTGCACCACCTACTGGATGAAAGTGGTTAAGATCATTGCATGGCACATAACTGCTTATTTGAGGCAGACCTATTTGGGCTGACCCAATCCAGTGAGAGGTATTAGTAAGTGGAACTTAGGGTTGGGGCTGGATGTTAAATGATATAACAAAAACGGAAAAAAACATCTTTCATTTATTTTGTTGCTGTCCTGTGAAGCTGCCAGCTCTGCTAAAGTGAAAAAGAGAGTTCTGTAATACCCCTCTAAGTGCAGTGGAATGTGCCACTGTCACTTCCTTACAGAGCAGCCAGGAAGAGATGCAGTGAGCACTGTTTTAGCCACATTTTATTGAAGTAAGTTCTGCAACCTTAGATTTTGCTGAAAGGGATTCTGTTAGTGAAAATTATAATTTAATGAATGTGGTTTAGTGTTTTTTGCTTTTTTTACTCTTTTACAGCAGTTTAAGGATCGTTTTTGTATTTTGTTTACTCAAAATTTACACCCACCCACTATCTTAGCAGCTTGCCTCTGTACTGCACACTAATTTATAGTCTCACTTTCTGAACTCTCTGTAGCTCTGCTGTTTTATTACTTAAAAATGCAGTGGTCCCTCTCCCCCCCCCCCATTGTGTGTGTGTCTCTCTCTATCTATCTATCCATCTCTCTCCTTATGTGTTGTTCTCCCTCATGGTCTCTTTCTCTCTCTGTCTCTCTTCCTCCCCCTCTGACTCTCTCATCCCTTATGGGTCTCTCTAACCCTCTGTGTGTGATTGTGTCTCTCTCTCTCTCTCTCTCTCTAACCCTCTGTGTGTGATTGTCTCTCTCTCTCTCTAACCCTCTGTGTGTGATTGTCTCTCTCTCTATCTTTCTCTCTCTAACCCTCTGAGTGTGATTGTGTCTCTTTCTCTTTCTCTCTCTCTAACCCTCTGTGTGTGATTGTGTCTCTCTCTCTTTCTCTCTCTCTCTCTCTCTCTCTCTCTCTCTCTCTCTCTCTCTCTCTCTCTCTCTCTCTCTAACCCTCTGTGTGTGATTGTCTCTCTCTTTCTCTCTCTCTAGCCCTCTGTGTGTGATTGTCTCTCTCTCTCTTTCTCTCTCTAACCCTCTGTGTATGATTATGTCTCTCTTTCTCTCTCTCTAACCCTCTGTGTGTGATTGTGTCTCTCTCTCTCTCTCACCCTCTGTGTGTGATTGTGTCTCTCTCTTTCTCACTCTCTCTCTCTCTCACCCTCTGTGTGTGATTGTGTCTCTCTCTCTCTCTTTCTCTCTCTCTCTCTCTAGCCCTCTGTGTATGATTGTGTCTCTCTCTCTCTCTCTCTCTCTAACCCTCTGTGTGTGATTGTGTGTCTCTCTCTTTCTCTCTCTCTAACCCTCTGTGTATGATTGTGTCTCTCTCTCTTTCTCTCTAACCCTCTGTGTGTGATTGTGTCTCTCTTTCTCTCTCTCTCTAACCCTCTGTGTGTGGTTGTGTCTCTCTCTCTTTCTCTCTCTCTAACCCTCTGTGTGTGATTGTGTCTCTCTCTTTCTCTCTAACCCCCTGTGTCTCTCTCCCTCCGTCTCTCTCTCTCCATCTCCCCCCGAGTGCTTTTCTGTGTTTCTGTCTACCTTTTATTTATTTAATTAATGAATTGGTAGTGCCATCTGATGGTGTGGCTTTATTTAAAGTGGTGGGTTCAAGCGCCCCACCATCTTTAAATTTCACCATTGGATCAAGACATTTTTATATTTACTGAATAATGAAAGAATCTATAAGCATAATTTGCAGCATTAAAGTAAAAAGTATGTTTTAAACATATTTTAATGGGCCGGAATTTCTAGATCTCATAATCAGAGCAAGCATTTTGTTATCTGGCAAGAGTTTCTGCTACAATCCTTTAGACTAAAATCAGATGTTTACTAAGTTGACCAGTTTTCCAAGATACCATTTAAAGGGACATGAAATACATGTTTTCTTTCATGATTTAGAAAGAGCATGCAATTTTAAATAACTTTCCAATTTACATCTAATATCTAATTTTCTTCATTCTTTTGATATCCTTTGTTGAAAATCATATCTAAATATGCTCAGTAGCTGCTGATTGGTGGCTGCACATAGATACCTCATGTGATTGGCTCACCCATGTGCATTACTATTTCTTCAACAAAGGATATCTAAAGAATGAAGGCGTATCCTAGCCACTGCCTCACCAGCCTCTGACGTCACTGCACGTCACTGCTTGCTTGCACTCTACTATTAACTCCATATAATAGGTATCTCCTATAGGAGTATTGTGCATATATAATAATGCAGTAACTTTATTGTAATATTAACTACAACAAATAACAAGCCACTATATTAGCTTTATTTACTGGGCATGAGGTATCCTAGATACGAATGACCTATCTAATGTAGACAAAATATTCCAGCTTGATATACTTAGAACATTTATATGCTAAAAACACTACCAAGACTATATTACTAAGCAAAGTCTGAATAATATTCTAATAACAAATAAATTTAAAGAGGGCACTACCTGACCTAAGCAGACTTACATTAACTCTTTGAAACTAAATGGTAAAATCAGTATAAAAAGATTCACAAGTTGTTACGTGTAATCTGAAAATCCTGAAAATCACAATATCCAATATCAAAGTACAACACAAATGTGATGTTATATACACAAATAAAGTGATATTACACATTTACAAACATTATTTGTCTTGTGTTTACTGAGTGCTACTAGCATTACACCCAACTCCAATAATAATAAAGGATTGGGATCAAGCCTATCAACACTAAGGCACTAATATAATTTCGTGCCTGATATTGGAACACTGATCCTTTCTATCATTTATTAATTTCTTTAATAGCAGTCTTACGTATAGCTTCCCGCCTACACAATTTCCTTCTAGTACTTTAGACATATCAAAGGCTTACTGAAGATTTAGGAATAGGCCTCCAACTCTTTGGTTGTTTTTAACTTGAGTGTTTATTTTAAATATACATAATAAAAGTTATATTTTAATATTCCCAATCTCTCCACTATTAGTCCAGGCTCAGAGTGCTATACGTGCAGTATTTAGTGAGGTCTCTTCCTCTCTATTTTGTCTAGTGTATTAACACTGCACAGCACCACCTTTTCTGCTATAATAAGTACGTAGACATTAACACGTTTTTTTGTCGCCTATTGCAATTATAGAAAAGGCTGCCGGTGTGGTGCCACTGTATCTGCGTTGTGGTAAAATGTACTGTAACATACTGAAGC